>NW_021680937.1:222500-226128 GCF_001412515.2 Diachasma alloeum
TTGACTTGGACTTATAATTGACTACAGATTTATGTGCTCATCAATATTAACCAACAAAAATGATTTGTATGGAAAAAATAGGGGTGTTGTATTATTTATCAAAGACAGACCAAGTGACATGACTTAGGCCCACAGACTAGACACAGCGCATGCATTATGTCTATTGACTTGGACNAAAAATTTTTGCATACTAAAAAAAAAGCACATAAATAGCGCATAATTTAGGTGTTTTCAAAATGGCCGCCAAATCACTTGATTTCGCTAAATTTACGGAGGTCTGATCGCCTTTCTTGTAGATCATACAAAGAGCTATCTCGGTCCAAGCATCAGGCACCTCACCTGTGATAAGAACCCTGTTGAACAGGTCAAGGAGGATGGATTTCCCGTCCTCAGGCAGGTACTTGTAGAAGTTGGCAGAGATTGAGTCTTCTCCAGGAGCTTTGCCCCCCTTCATGCTCTTTATGCTGCGGTTTAATTCCTCAGGGGAAATCGGAAGGTCCATGCTGATCAGTGGTGTATCAGGCAAAATCAGAGCCCAAGAGGATCTATCAGGGTAGGTGCGGAGGAGAAATTCACTCCATTCATCAAGTATAATCACTTCCCGAGTTTCAGGGCGCCCTTTCACTGCTCGATACGTTTCCCAAAAAGTGATAGAATTTTTTACATTCGAAAATTTCTCAGATAATTCACTTTTATATGCTTTCTTTTTCGCCATAGTTTCTTTTCTATATAATTTGTTCTTCTCATTGAAAGTCACTGCACTCGCCATGTTGACATTAGGATCATAAATTTTTTTGAAAAGCTTCCTGGCTTCAGTCTTCAGTCTGTGACATTCGGCATCGAACCCGGGAGATTTTCGCTGTGCCTGAAGATATGAGTTAAATGGTCGAGAAATTCTCCTCATCCCCGATGCAGAAGCATCTTCCTTGATAGCGTCACACATCAGTTCATTCAGAATGTTTAGATCGTGCTCAGGGCTTGCCTCAGAGATTCTTACTGAGTTTGCAAGATGTCTAGAATAGACATCAAACTTGTCAGCCTTCCATATGAGCTTAGGGTTCTGAGAGACTGCAGGGGGAGAATTGTCCAGGCAAACTATTGAAGGAGGGTCATCGCCATGTGGGGATGAGAAACCAGTCTTCAATGCCAGACTCAAGGTGAGCGAAAGATGATTGGACCCCAGAAGGGTAGAGGAAACCTCCATATCAATAATCGACCATGCATGGTCAGCACTCACCCAGGTTAGATCAAGGGTCGAGGCAGCTCTGGAAATGGTCAATCGACCGGGGTGATCCCAAGTTGTTCGACCATTCAGAAGGATGAATCGATTCTCAGTCATGAAGGACATCAGCATCTCGCCTCTCTCATCGGTTTTCGTTACTGAGGTTTCTCTGTGCTCATATAGCCTCGTACCATAGACAATCTCAGGAGGAAGGTCGTCCTCAAAATCTGCTATTGTAGCATTCATGTCACCACCCAGAATAATGATGTCGGACTGAAATTTACTCTGTATTTCATCTAAGGAGAGTTGGAAAAGTTCTAGGATTTGTTCTAGTTGGAGGGTTGGTTTGAAGTATACCGAGCCCACAACAATATTCTGCAGACCCGCACAGATTCTGAAGAAGATCCACCAGGGAGTAATCTCAATCGTTTCAGAGACCAGAGCTGGATGAGTAAGACACAAGAGACCCCCACTTCCCCTGCCTCTGGTTTTATCCTTCAGTGCCACAGACCACATGTTTGAATAGTCTCTCAGAGAGGCTGGCAGTAGATGAGGAGATTCATTGAGGAGCATTGTCTCGGATAATCAGATAATGTGCATTTTAGAGTTGAAATCATTAAGGAGAACGTTATTCATACTATTTGAGTTCCAAAAAGTGATGTTGATTGAGCTGCTCCTTATTAGTTTTTTGTCCTGCGATGGTCGGCTCCGCTACCAGGGCGAGGATTCTTGTGACTAGTAGGAGGCTTCTGGACAAGACAATCTTCTGCATAGTCCCATACCCAGAGAGCACCATCCACAAATAGCGTTTTGTAGCCAGGCTTGGCAGCTTTCCCTTCGTCTCTATACTGCTTAGCAGTGGCTTTGATGGAGCTATAAATTCTGCTATCTCTGGGGGTGAAGTCAGGGTCGATGAATACCCTGCAGTCTCGTTTCTCTTTAAGTTTGGCTTTCTCTTTTATAATTCGGTCTCTTACTTCAGTAGAGAGTAACTTGGCAATGAGGAATTTGGATCTGCTTCCTACCTCTCTGACCTACACAACTGCATCCCTAATCTGGAAGTTGTCGAATAAGAACTGGTTGACGGGCTCTTTGGGTGAAGACGCATCATACTCCAGTCCTCTAATCACTATGTTGTTTTCTCTAAGAGTTTTCTCGTAGTTATTTAACTGTCTCTTGAGCTCAATGATCTCTGATTTAAGAGGATAGTTAGTTTCGAGCTTCTCAACTCTCTGGACCAGTTGCATCGATGGGGAGTCACCAAAATCCTTAAGCTGAGCCTCGAGGATGGAGATCTTGTTCGATAAGAATTTAATTTGTTCATTCGTTTTTTCGTCTCTATTCTCTATGAACACTTTGAACTGATCAAGCTGGGTCTTCATAAATTCATTATTCTTCTGCAAGGATTGCTTCACAGCCGCAGCCCTAGATTTATCAGTTGAACATAAATAGTTCAGTTTATACAGAATGGTCGCCATCATATCACGATCTGAACCATTAGCAATCAGAGTCTCCAGATCATCATTCGGGATGGGCTCTGATGGAGGTATAGACAGAGGGGCTGGAGGAGAAGCTGTTATAGTGTTGCTGCGGGTTGGAGCGTCCAACTTTAATTTTGAACTCTGGATAAGGTGAGCCATTTTGGTAAAATCTTCCGAGATTGCCGATTCACTTAAAGAACGATTCAGCTTTTTCGAGATCTGACAATCGGATAGATCGTCCAAATTTGCCTCTGAGTCCTGTTCCAGCTCGATCCTCTTTCTCTTATTAAGAAACTCTGATAGGGTGCAAAGAGATTCGCTACGTGCTTTCGCAGCTAGATTAACCACATTCTTGGGCTCACCTCTTTTAGCCTTGGTAACTTCCTTACCAATGTTCGAGTGTTTCTAGGTCTTAGGAGTCGACTAAGCATTGGATGGAATGTAGCAGAATGGGCTAGCTTTTGGATTGAGCGAACTCTCGATGTTCAAGGGGATATTGTCCTCGGCCCAAACTGGAATACTGCAGCACCCAGCCTCAAAGGAATGAAATTCTTCTTTCTCCGCAGATAAAGGAGAGGTCGGTTGTTCACTCAAATTACATGGAGGCAAAATCTCGCCTGTTGGAGACTCCTTGCTCATACCCACACGTGTTGGGGTAACCTCAAATTGTCACGTGTCAGGAGTGTTATGTTGATAAATGAAGAGCACTCAGTTTATTAACAGAAATTTTTTACTGGGATGAGGGAGCTAACTTAGCAGAGACCAATTGAGCACCGATTGTAATTTATTTATTTAATTTGTGGCAAAATTTATATTAAAAACTCAGAACCATATATCACAACACCCAGTGTCGACGCTAGCGCCTACGGCTCCCCCATTATTATTATTATTACTATTATTATTATTATTATTATTATTATTATTA
>NW_021680937.1:226315-227975 GCF_001412515.2 Diachasma alloeum
CAGGCTGGAATCACCTCAAGCGCAGATACAAAAGACTGTTTCATGCCGCCAAGAGAGCCAATGATCAGGACGATCAGCTTGACCCTAAACCCGCGGTTCAACTGACGCAACTCAAACAGGAGCTGGTATTTGAGCCGTTTCTCTTCTTCCTTCGCAGATATATTGCTCCCGGCTGGCGCCGAGAACTCAATCACGTACATGACTTTGTCTTCAAAGTCGAAGAGGACGATATCAGGCTTCGCCGCAGCGACGGGCCTGATAGTCGCAAACGAGAAGTTCCAGTAAATCTTACACCTCTCATTCACGACAACGGACTCAATATCTCCTGGAGCATAAGGCAGAATCGGCGTCCGGTCTATCCCATAAGAGTGCCGCAGATGGTAATACAACACTCTCAAAGCCGCGTTATGACAGTGGATATAACTCGTCACTGCATATGTCGGACAAGCTGACAAAAGATGCATCAGAGTTTCCGAGGACTGTTTGCAAGCCCGACACCTAACATCCGGGACTTGCAACCCCATAACACGGCTCCTATAGACCAAGGTGTTTATCACGCCATCTTGACACGCGCAAATGAAGCCCTCGGTTTCAGACATCAAGCCAGCCGACTTCAAAAATGAGAAAGTCAGCTGGACGGACAAGCCCTGTTCTTCCACATGACGAAAGAACACGCCATGCATGGGCCTGTCAACGTGTAGACGAAGCAAGGTGGACTGTTCCGCCTGTTTGATGGTCGCTCTTCGCCGGGATTTAGTCATGCTGGCCAATGAATGACTAGCCAGCTGACCAAAAACTCCAACCCGAGAGCCTCAGCTGCGGTATCCGCCGACTTGTAGAGAAAGGCCTGAATCCCATGAAGCTCATGATCGTGCACAAACTCCAAGAGAGGATCCAAGCCGTTCATCACGTCACAGGCCAAGCCGAGGACCAAGCGCTCATGGAGAGATTCTAGGCTGAGTAGTCCTCGGCCACCACTGTCACGCGGGAAGTATAAACGGGGACATGAAGATCGGGGATGTAGGCTCCTGTGGATGTTCATTAGCTTACGAGTATCCCTGTCCAACTGCTTCAGCTCATCCCTCCTTCACTGGAGCACCCCAAAGGAGTACAGAAGAACTGGAACGGCGAACATGTTTGTCGCGGCCACCTTTTTCTTTCCGGAAAGTTCGGACTTCCAAACTCTCCGAAGCCGCCGACGATACTCCTCACGAAGAGTCTCTTTGACCGCCTCAGCGTCCACTACGGATCGCTGATTGAAGCCAAGATACCTATACGACTCCTCAGCGCCAAGATGTCTAATGACGCTTCCATCCACCAGATGTATCTTTCCCATCCCGTCCCCAACCTTCCCCCTCTTCATGTGGAAGCCTGGCAATTCGTCCAACCCAAAGCTCATCCCGACCGCGCGTGAGTACACTGCAACAACATCAAGCTGGAGCTTGAGTTGCCGCTCTCCTGAGAGAAATAACTTCAGGTCATCCATATAGAATATATGACTAACCTGATGCCTCCGATCGCCAGGTCTTCCGGCTTGGTATCCACCAACACCGCGCAAGGCGACAGATAGGGGCATCAGTGAGATGCAGAACAAGAGAGGACTCAAGGTATCGCCCTGAAAAACTCCTCTCCTGAATTGCACCAACCCTGAAGTAAGCCG
>NW_021680937.1:228103-229326 GCF_001412515.2 Diachasma alloeum
TCTTCCGGCTTGGTATCCACCAACACCGCGCAAGGCGACAGATAGGGGCATCAGTGAGATGCAGAACAAGAGAGGACTCAAGGTATCCCCCTGAAAAACCCCTCTCCTGAATTGCACCAATCCTGAAGTAAGCCGACCCTCACCAGATGTTATGGTGAAGCGCGTCCTCCAAAGTGGTGCAAGATCCCTAATGCACCTCACGATATTTTCCTCTACCGCAAGGCACTCGAGTAGCAGGAAAATGAGCTCATGGCTCGTGCTATCAAATGCCTTACGATAGTCGACCCAGGCCACTGACAGGTGCCGATGATACTGTATCGAATCGCGCAATATGCACCGATCGACGAGTAAACTCTCCTTGCACCCTGACAGCGACCGCTTCGCCCCCCGCTGTTCATAAATCTGCCGCCACACGGGTTGTACATCGTGCAAGATACGCTTATTCAAGACTCTTGTGAAGAGCTTATAGACCGTATTCAGGCCCGTGATCGGCCGGTAATTTGCCGGGTCAGACAAGTCTCCCTTCTTCGGAAGCAGCACAGTTCTCCCCTCCACCAACCACTCAGGAAGCATCACGCTACCATCGATGAACGATGTGAAAATCCGAGCCAGATGGCTATGAACCGAGGTAAACTTCTTCCACCAAAAGGCGTTGATGCCATCTGGACCCGGAGCGGCATGGTTCTTCATGCCTCGTAGCGCAGCTTGAATTTCCCCCTGAGTGACGGGTGAACTCCGCGCGCTGCCGACGATGTTCTTCACAAAACGCACGAAATGCTTGAAGAGCTGGAGTCTCCGTCATGAGACGAGGAACGTGACTATAAATTGCCCCCCAGAATTTCTCAACCTGCTCGACTGATGGCATCTTGTTGGGTGCAGGCGCTGAAGGCTCGAACCACCGGCTGGGGTCGGAATGAAAGACAGTATTGTCCACCATTTGCCGCAACCGCTTTTCTAGGGACCGCTTTGTAGCCCCCAGAACTCGAACCCTCTCGACAAATCTCTCCTTGATAACAAGGAGGACTGCCTTATTCAGTGTGTGATGATGATACCGCAAGTTCGCAGATATTTTGCGAATTGGAGACGTAAAATTTCGTCCACTTACGATGAAATCAATCACACACTGAATTTGCGACGCCTGCTGCCGAGCCATCTCGATTTTTCCCTGAAGCTGTGCAATTCGCCTCCTCATCTTCAGCTCAAACGATCCCCTTGCAAGGGTT
>NW_021680937.1:229473-229787 GCF_001412515.2 Diachasma alloeum
GCTTCATACACAGCCCAGTTTATGTCGAGCAAGCTAACGTTCGGGGAGAGCACAGCAGCCAGTGCCTCATTCTCTAACGCCAGATCGTCAGGTCGAATACGGAACTTCCCCGTGACCCTCTCCCCCCTTGATCCCATATCCCTCGAAGCTCTCCCCGGCACCTCATCACTATACCAGGCAGATTGCTCCGGCTGCGGTTCGACGCTTCTCACAGAAATCTGAGAGAAACGACCACCCGACAGCCGTCGTGGAACGACGAGCAAATCATAGCCCTGCCGACGCAAGCGACTGGCCTGATCTCGAAGATGCTGTGC
>NW_021680937.1:233577-234544 GCF_001412515.2 Diachasma alloeum
TTTGCGGTTCTTATAGTTGCGACTCTCGTTAGCCCATCTGCTCCTGGGCGTGTCGCAATGACTCGTCCGATTGGCCATTGTGCTGGTGGATAATTTTCGTCGATCATCAGCACCATGTCGCCAACCTTGATGTTCTCTTCTCGATGCGTCCACTTATAGATTGCCTGATGTCGTTGAAGACACTCTTTGGCCCACCTGGACCAGAATTGTTGAGTTAGCTGCGTTACCAGGTTCCATCTCTGCAGTTTGCTGGGGTTCTTGTCGATGATTGATGGCTCTGGAATCAGTTGAAGAGGCTCACCTATCAGGCAGCGTCCTGGGGTGAGTACTTGGAGATCGTCTGGATCATCTGACATGGGGCAGATTGGCCTGGAATTTAGGCAGGCCTCTATCTGGATCACGACACTGTTGAGTTCCTCAAATGTGAGTGTTGTTGTTCCCAAGACTCTTCTAAGGTGATATTTTGTTGATTTCCCGCCTGCTTCCCACTTGCCTCCAAAATGGTGCTCGTGGTGGTGAAAAGCTCCATTAAGTCCCATTGGTGGCGAGAGCAGCTTGAACCTGCTGATTTTCTCTGGATGTTCGGTGGTAGATTTTCTCTAGGACCTCTGCTGCGCCCACGAAGGTAGTGGCATTGTCACTGTACATGACAGCTGGAATACCCCGCCTTCCGGTGAATCTCTTGTAGGCTCCGATGAAGGCGTCCGTTGTCTCCCTGGTGACTAGTTCTAGATGAACTGCTGATGTGGTGAAGCACACAAAAACTGCAATCTGCACTGACCCTGGTTGTGCATTCGTTGGTCTCCATTTGAGGATGGCGAATGGTCCTGCATAGTCCACCCCTGTGTGGAGAAATGCTCTTGCTGGTGAGATTCTCGTTGCTGGTATTTGACCCATCTGTTGCTGGGCCTGTCTTCTTCGGTGTCTGGTGCAGATGGCACAGCGTTGAATATATGCTCTAACTGTG
>NW_021680938.1:0-154 GCF_001412515.2 Diachasma alloeum
GTATAGAATAATCCCTATAGAATCCCCTATACGATTCCCAGGCGAATGGCTAGAAACCTCTTGTATAGAATCGCCTGATTTCTATACATATTTCTCTCGAGCGTATAGGAATAATTCGTATAGAATAATCCCTATAGAAACCCCTATACGATTC
>NW_021680938.1:168-3511 GCF_001412515.2 Diachasma alloeum
GATATCTATACGCATTTCTCTCGAGCGTATAGGAATAAATCGTACAGAATAATCCCTATAGAATCCCCTATACGATTCCCAGGCCAATGAATAGAAACCTCGTGTATAGATTCGCCGGATTTCTATTCACATGGGGAGTCCATTTAATATTATTTCGCTCTGACGGTGATATTTGTTTATTTTTTCTTCAATTAATTAATGAGGAAATTATTTAATAAAGATGGACCGGTACACTCAGGCACTTGTCCTTTTCAGGGCTGGTGGGGAAATCGATGGGGGGTCCATTCGAAATCATTTCGCTCTGACGGTGATAGTTTTCTTTTTTTTCTACAATTAATTTTTGGGTAAAATATCTAATAAAGAGATCCCGGTACACCCAGACACTGGTCCTTTCCCGAGGTGGTGGGGGGACCCATGGGGAGCCCAGTTAACATTATTTCACTCTGACGGTGATACTTGTTTATTTTTTCTCCAATTAATTACTGGGGAAAATATTCAATAAAGAGGGCCCCGTACACCCAGATACTTGTCCTTTTCAGAGGTGGCGGGGGGGGCCCATAGGGAGCCCATTTAACATTATTTCACTCTGACGGTGATATTTGTTTATTTTTTCTCCAATTAATTAATGGGGAAAATATTTAATAAAGAGGGCCCGGTACACCCAGACACTTGTCCTTTTCAGCGCTGGTGGGAGGACGCATGGCGAGCACATTCAACATTATTTCGCTCTGACGGTGATATTTGTTTACTTTTTCTCCAATTAATTAGTGGGGAAAATATTTAATAAAGAGGGCCCGGTACACCCAGACACTGGTCCTTTCCAGAGGTGGTGGGGGGACCCATGGGGAGCCCAGTTAACATTATTTCACTCTGACGGTGATATTTGTTTATTTTTTCTCCAACTAATTACTGGGGAAAATATTTAATAAAGAGGGCCTGGTACACCCAGACACTGGTCCTTTCCATAGGCGGTGGGGGGACCCATGGGGAGCCCAGTTAACAGTATTTCACTCTGACTGTGATATTTGTTCATTTTTTCTTCAATTAATGAATGAGGAAATTATTTAATAAAGATGGACCGGAACACCCAGACATTGGTTCTTTCCAGAGGTGGTGGGGGGACCCATGGGGAGCCCAGTTAACATTATTTCACTCTGACGGTGATACTTGTTTATTTTTTCTCCAATTAATTACTGGGGAAAATATTCAATAAAGAGGGCCCGGTACCCCCAGACACTGGTCCTTTCCAGAGATTGTGGGGAGACCCATGGCGAGCACATTCAACATTATTTCGCTCTGACGGTGATATGTTTTTTTTTTAAATTAATTCATCAAGAAATTATTCGATAAAGAGGACAAGTGCTTGGACCGGTGGACCCAAGTACTTGGCCTTTTCAGGTCTGGTGGGGAGACACATGGGGAGTCCATTTAACATTATTTCGCTCTGACGGTGATATTTGTTTTTTTTTTCTTCAATTAATTAATGAGGAAATTATTTAATAAAGGTGGACCGGTACACTTAGGCACTTGTCCTTTTCCGGGCTGGTGGGGAAGTCCATGGGGGATCCATTTGAAATCATTCATGGGGGGCCCGGTATACCCTGTAACATGATAAAAATCATGTACTGTTCCTCGCCTGAACTGACCGCGGATCATGGGGGGGAACTTAGTCGTTTACCCCAGCGAGGATTCGGATCACCCAGAGCCACAACTGTCACTTTATTTTTTTTTATTTTGACTATTTTCCTTCTGTCCATCATTCTATCGAACTCGGTCGATCGCGCTCACCGTGGATTACGTGAGCTTCGCGACGAGGGGAATGGAGCGGAGCCTCGGGGAGAGCTACGAGACGGCGCGATATCTGAGGAGCAGCACACCGACGAGCACGCACACACCGAGTCTGGGAGACTCACACCACGTAGGACGCGAAAGACGATCGTAGCAGGCCAGCAGGCATCTCAGGCCTCTACGTGCGAACCCCCACCACCTCACCGATGGATCGGCGGCACAAGGCCGTCCAGTAAAAAACCGATGTTACAGCATTGAGGGAGCATCGGATTATGTTGGCTTCTGCGCCGCTCAACGCGGATCACATCCACCGACCGCGAGGCGCAAGTTCCAGTTTCTGGGCCTGAGGAATTGGGAATTAGGACCATTTTAAAATGCGAAAGTCCAAAATTGTCGAATCACTTGGATTCTTCGCGCTCATCACGTGATCGGGCGGGGGTAGGAGAAATTGAGAGGTTGCTCGGGGTGATGTACGGCCCCGACGAACACTCTTCGCTGGGATTTATTCTGATAAGGTCGCTCTGCACCATTTAAGTTTCCTTTCGCTCTCCGAGCTAGTTGACCGAACAAGAGTAAAGAACGTGGTGGTGTTGTGCCCGTTTGTTCCGGCTCTATTTTCCTGACGTCGCCGTACTGAAGGTCCAGACGAGTCTGCCTGGTGTTCTCGTGAAGTCACGGTGAGCGTCTTATTTTGTTGTGAGTGCACGCCTCCTTCCAGTAGGGAATCCACTCCGGCGCCTATTTTGGGGCCGTTTGAGAATGTACTAGAGTTTGCTTGTGACGCGGCACTCTGTAGCCTCCAGCTGCCGCTTAATTTGATTTTTTTCATTAGTTTTTCTACTTGAGTTTATTATCAATTTTTATTGTGGGGAAAACTAGTCCTAACTCATCTGTTACGTCGACCTTTCCCAATAACTTTTGTGTCGTGGCTCTCGCGTCGTCGTCGCTTGCGGGTGATCCTCGCGTCTTAGCCTCTCCCACGCACCTTTAAAGTTATTATTATTTATTTTTGTTAACTAGTATCACTAGGTGAATTACATTTTTTTTTTTGGTTTGTATAGCGTCTTTGCTCGCGGGAGTCCTCTCCCGCACATGTAAGAGATTAGACTGAACTCATTGGATTAAAATTATGTATACCTTTTTTGTTTTGTAAAAAGTTGTATATTGTTGAGTTCCGCTCATTATAGCCTGTTCCCACACGCCTCCGCGGTTATCTGAGCTAGTCGTGGAACGCGGCTCAACGGTGTGACCTTGTCCTTTGGCGGTTAAAAGGACTGGCGCCCTTTTTGGCATTTTGTCTCCTCTCGTTATTCCCATCGTTCTAATTCCGGGTTGAGAGAGTCCAAAAGGTTCGCTGAAAGTTCGTCGAGAACCACGCGTCTGAATCCCGCAGACGCGCTTGGAAAAATACCTCACAACCCAGACATTGGTCCTTTCCAGAGGTGTTGGGGGGAGCCATGGGGAGCCCAGTAGATGTGTAGGACGGGTTCTGGCCCAACCATTTTTGGGAAGGGTCAGAAAGGTCTGAGGATGCGCCGCGAGTGGGTGGTGGGAT
>NW_021680938.1:3759-52293 GCF_001412515.2 Diachasma alloeum
GAGCCCAGTTAACATTATTTCACTCTGACGGTGGTATTTGTTTATTTTTTCTCCAATTAATTACTGGGGAAAATATTTAATAAAGAGGGCCCGGTACACCCAGACACTGGTCCTTCCCAGAGGTGGTGGGGGGACCCATGGCGAGCACATTCAACATTATTTCGGTCTGACGGTGATATGTTTTTTTTAATTTTTTTAAAATTAATTCACCAAGAAATTATTCGATAAAGAGGACAAGTGCTTGGACCGGTGGACCCAAGTACTTGGCCTTTTCAGGGCTGGCGGGGAGACACATGGGATCCATTTAACATTATTTCGCTCTGACGGTGATATTTGTTTTTTTTTCTTCAATTAATTAATGAAGAAATTATTTAATAAAGATGGACCGGTACACGTAGACACTTGTCCTTTTCCGGGCTGGTGGGGAAGTCCATGGAGGGTTCATTGGAAATCATTCATGGGCGGCCCGGTATACCCAGACATTGGTCCTTTTCAGAGGTGGTGGGGGGACCCATGGGGAGCCCAGTTAACATTATTTCACTCTGACGGGGATATTTGTTTATTTTTTCTTCAATTAATTAATGAGGAAATTATTTAATAAAGATGGACCGGTACATCCAGACACTTGTCCTTTTTAGGGCTGGTGGGGGGAGCCATGGCGAGCACATTCAACATTATTTCGCTCTGACGGTGATATTTGTTTACTTTTTCTCCAATTAATTACTGGGGAAAATATTTAATAAAGAGGGCCCGGTACACCCAGACACTTCTCCTTTTCACAGGTGGTGTGGGGGCCCATAGGGAGCCCATTTAACATTATTTCACTCTGACGGTGATATTTGTTTATTTTTTCTCCAATTAATTAATGGGGAAAATATTTAATAAAGAGGGCCCGGTACACCCAGACACTTGTCCTTTTCAGGGCTGGTGGGGGGACGCATGGCGAGCACATTCAACATTATTTCGCTCTGACGGTGATATTTGATTACTTTTTCTCCAATTAATTACTGGGGAAAATATTTAATAAAGAGGGCCCGGTACACCCAGATACTTGTCCTTTTCAGTGGTGGTGGGGGGACCCATGGGGAGCCTATTTAATATTATTTCACTCTGACGGTGATATTTGTTTACTTTTTCTCCAATTAATTACTGGGGAAAATATTTAATAAAGAGGGCCCGGTACACCCAGATACTTGTCCTTTTCAGTGGTGGTGGGGGGACCCATGGGGAGCCTATTTAATATTATTTCACTCTGACGGTGATATTTGTTTACTTTTTCTCCAATTAATTACTGGGGAAAATATTTAATAAAGAGGGCCCGGTACACCCAGATACTTGTCCTTTTCAGTGGTGGTGGGGGGACCCATGGGGAGCCTATTTAATATTATTTCACTCTGACGGTGATATTTGTTTACTTTTTCTCCAATTAATTACTGGGGAAAATATTTAATAAAGATGGACCGGTACACCCAAACACTTGTCCCTTTCAGTGCTGACGGGGGGACCCATGGCCGGCACATTCAACATTATTTCGCTCTGACGGTGATATGTTTTTTTTTTTAATTAATTCGTCAAGAAAGTATTCGATAAATAGCACAAGTGCTTGTACCGGTGGACCCAAGTACTTGGCCTTTTCAGGGCTGGTGGGGAGACACATGGGGAGTCCATTTAACATTATTTCACCCTGACGGTAATATTTGTTTATTTTTTCTCCAATTAATTACTGGGGAAAATATTTAATAAAGAGGGCACGGTACACTCAGGCACTTGTTCTTTTCAGGGCTGGTGGGGAAATCCATGGGGGTCCATTCGAAATCATTTCGCTCTGACAGTGATATTTGTTTATTTTTTCTTGAATTAATTAATGAGGAAATTATTTAATAAAGATGGACCAGTACACCCAAACACTTGGCCTTTTCAGGGCTGGTGGGGAGACACATGGGGAGTCCATTTAACATTATTTCGCTCTGACGGTGATATTTGTTTATTTTTTCTTCAATTAATTAATGAGGAAATTATTTAATAAAGACGGACCGGTGCACTCAGGCACTTGTTCTTTTCAGGGCTGGTGGGGAAATCCATGGGGGGTCCATTCGAAATCATTTCGCTCTGATAGTGATATTTGTTCATTTTTTCTACAATTAATTACTGGGGAAAATATCTAATAAGAGGGCCCGGTACACCCAGACACTGGTCCTTTCCAGAGGTGGTGGGGGGGCCCATAGGGAGCCCATTTAACATTATTTCACTCTGACGGTGATATTTGTTTATTTTTTCTTCAATTAATTAATTAGGAAATTATTTAATAAAGATGGACCGGTACACCCAAACACTTGTCCTTTTCAGGGCTGATGGGGGGACCCATGGCAGGCACATTCAACATTATTTCGCTCTGACGGTGATATATGTTTTTTTTTTAATTAATTCATCATGAAATTATTCGATAAAGAGGACAAGTGCTTGGACCGGTGGACCCAAGCACTTGTCCTTTTCAGGGCTGGTGGGGAGATACATGGGGAGTCCATTTAATATTATTTCGCTCTGACGGTGATATTTGTTTATTTTTTCTTCAATTAATTAATGAGGAAATTATTTAATAAAGATGGACCGGTACACTCAGGCACTTGTCCTTTTCGGGGCTGGTGGGGAAATCCATGGGGGGTCCATTCGAAATCATTTCGCTCTGACGGTGATATTTGTTTATTTTTTCTACAATTAATTAATGGGGAAAATATTTAATAAAAAGGGCTCGGTACACACAGACACTTTTTATTTCACATTTTTATTTCAACATCAGTCTGAATTTGAGTTATCATTTGTATTATAATATGTGAACATTTTGTCATTTATTAAGATCTTACTACATATCAACGTGCCATATGTGAATCGGCCACAGTACATCTAATCACGTTGCATTGTCTGTATTTCCTTTATCATATTTTTTATGGTAATTTACGACTTTTTATATCATACATGCTTTTTCTACCATTGAACTCGTTTTTTCCATATTTCTTACATTCCTAAATCAACCAATTCTTCAAATTATTCACACATACCGTGATATTCTCTATTATATTTTTGAACTTATTGGTAGCATGGTTCAACCTATGAATTTCTGTTATTTTCATTCTCGTATTCTGACTTTGAATGATGACTGTGTTATATCATATTATATCTCTGCAAATCCCGACTAATTCCTCATATATTTACGTTTTGCTCTAACAATACACGAATAGACTACATATTAGCATAACTTGGTGCAATGCTAACACTTGACTAATGACATATAATATCGCAAATGACGACTTTCCATATCTTCTATATTTATTACCATAGACCTTCTCGTTGTCATGTTTCTTACATTTCTAAACCTATCAACTTTTCAACTAATTCACACATCATTATATTATATATGATATTTTCCAACTTATTGAACGCTATAATATACCAAGTAATGTTCCACATTATCCTCGCAATATCTAACGCACCATGCTGGATATGCAACGTCGTAATCATTCATGGTTCAACCTATGAAATTCTGTTATTTTCTTAGCCGTATTTTAACTTTGAATGATGAGTTTATCCCAACTCATATTATATCTCTGCAGATCTCAACTAATTCCTCATATCTTTACGTTTTGGTCCAACAATACACTAATAGACTATATATTATCACAATTTGTTGCAATATCAGCACTAGTTTAATCATATGGAGTATTGTAAATGACGACTTTTCATATCTTACACACCTGTTACCATAGACCTCGTCGTTTCCATATTTCTTACATTACTAAATCAACCAACTTTTCAGATCATTCACACATCATTATATTCTATATTATATTTTTGAACTTATTGGAAGCTATAATATTTTCAGAAATGTTCTACATTATCCCTGCAATATCTAATGCACCATGATAGTAATACAGCCTCGTAATAATTCATGGTTCAACCTATAAATTTCTGTTATTTTCATTCTCGTGTTGTGACTTTGAATGATGAATTTGTTACATCATATTATATCTATGCAGATCCCGACTAATTCTTCATATATTTACGTTTTGGTCCAACAATTCACGAATAGACTACATATTATCACTACTTGTCGCAATATTAGCACTTGACTAATAACATGTAATATCGCAAC
This sequence comes from Diachasma alloeum, assembly GCF_001412515.2. NCBI lineage: Eukaryota > Metazoa > Arthropoda > Insecta > Hymenoptera > Braconidae > Diachasma > Diachasma alloeum. The sequence continues at coordinate 7,907 of NW_021680938.1, forward strand.
TGACGACTTCCCATATCTTCTATATTTATTACCATATACCTCGTCGTTGCCATGTTTCTTACATTTCTAAATCAACTTTTTGAATAATTCACACATCATTATATTCTATATTATACTTTTAAACTTATTGAACGCTAAAATATCCTAAGAAATGTTCTGAATTATCCTTGCGATATCTAACGCACCATGATGGACATGCGATCTCGTAATAATTCATGGTTCAACCTATGAATTTCTGTTCTTTTGTTCCCCTATTGTGACTTGGAATAATGAGTTTATTACAAATCATTTTATGCCTGCAGATCTCAACTAATTCCTCATATCTTTACGTTTTGATCCAACAATACACTAATAGACTATATATTATCACAACTTGTTGCAATATCAGCACTAGTTTTATCACATGTACTATTGTGAATGACGACTTTCCATATCTTCCACACCTGTTACCATAGACCTCGTCGTTTCTATATTTCTTACATTACTAAATCAACCAACTTTTCAAATCTCTCACACATTTCATTATATTCTATACTACATTTTTGAACTTATTGGAAGCTATAATTATACTGAGAAATGTTGCCCATTATCATTGCGATATCTAATGCGCCATGATGGACATATCCAACCCCATAATAATTCATGGTTCAACCCATGAATTTCTGTTATTTTAATATCAATACTTTGACTTTCAATGATGAGTTTGTTACATAAAATTTTATCATATCTTTATAGATGCCAACCAATTCCTCGTATCTTTACGTTTCCATCCAACAATAGGCCAATATACTATATATTATCACTACTAGTTCCCTTAATAGCACTTGATTGATCACACGTAATATCACAATTTACGATTTTTAATATCTTTCATATTTGCTTACATTTAGACCATCTCTTCCTAGTATTGAAATTTTTTACCTCAATTAACTCTGAGTGCTTTATTATTATGCTAATACTTGTTGGTTTTAGTATTCAGCAGATGATGAAAAAATAACGTAATGAAATACATTTTTGTTACAATAAACCCCTCTGACCATATCTGTGCGTTGCTACTCATAAAAATCTCCAGTATATTCTCCCCTTTATGAAATTCGTAGGTTGCTCTTCAGCCATTTGAATTAATTCGATAACCATTCCACAAAATCTATTCATAATCCTCCAAATACCGTGACTTCTTCCTCTGACGAGTTGATCTTCCTCTAGTCTGTTCTAGTTTCTGAAGCACTGCCGTTTCCTTATATTCAGCTCCAACTTCATTCGGCGATTCGTCAGGTTGTCTTTCTTCTTTCTGCTCATCAGATTGTATCTCAGCTGATTTGACAGCGTCAGCACTTGGTGAAGCTGATCTAATATCCGCATTTTCATTTATAGTAATCACTGAATTTAATTGACGAAGGAAATCATCTGACGGTTCGTCAGACATACGAGAAAAAGAGTCAGACATATTTTCAAATTCCTCATTGGAGCTTTCCAGCATCTCGTCATCCTGCTGTTCATGACAGGTGAATGCTGGGAACTTCTCGGCAGAAGTGATTGAAATGTTACATGGTTCATCTACGTCTTCTCCACTTAATTCATTTTCCTCTTCCATCATTGCTTCTTGGGTAACATGACCTGCAGTTTTTAAGTTTATTTCCGGTTCTTGATCGCCTCCCATCACATTTGCATTCTTATCGCACTCGAATGTTGAAGGTTTAAGGGAATGCGGAATTGGTTGTTCCATGAATTTCATGTATTGATCTTTGATGTACTTAGATTCTTTAAAATATACAGGAGATTTTTTTACAGGAGAATCCCCTATACGATTCTCAGGCGAATGGATAGAAACCTCGTGTATAGAATCGCCGGATTTCTATACGCATTTCTCTCGAGCGTATAGGAATAAATCGTATAGAATAAAAATTCACGTATAGAATGCGATGAAAAAGTATTCGTATAGAAAAACTTCGTATAGAAAATTTTCGTATAGAAAAGTCCGAATATCATATACGAAAAACCTATAGAAATCGTATAGGATCATTCTATACACAATTCGTATAGAAAAGTTCTATACGATTTTTTCATACGTGGGGCTCATATAGGATGATACAGAATCATATGGGAGTCATATGGAGGTCATATGTGGCAATATGGGGGTCATATGGGCTCATATGGAGTTATATGAACTGATATGGGTTCATATGAGCTTCATATAGGGGCTATATTAGGTCATATGGGGGTATTATGAGCTCATAAAAGGGTAATATAGGGATCATAAGAGAGTTATATGGGTGTCACCATTCAAAACAATAAAAACTAAGAGTAATAAATTTCAAAAATAGAGAATCCATTCGGAAGCATATTGCTAATTTGTCAGCAACATAAACTATACCCATATACATAAAATGCGATTATTCACTGGTTTTTCGATTTTTTCGCGACCTACTCTCATTATTTGTTGTTTACTTGTTAATTTGTTTATTGCTTGATTCATTGTAAATTCAACTTTTTCGAGCCTGCATTTTTTCCCCAAAACTTACACATGTTTTGAATAAAAAAATTCTTTTCACTTCTTTGATAAAATTCATATTTATCAAGTTATAATTTTTTCAAAAATTACCTACTTGGTCCAACTTAAAAATTTTGATTTCGCATAACTTTCAAAAAAAAAATTTTTTTTTTCTAATAACATTTCAAGGCATGCTTGGAACATTTTTATATCATATTCAATATTCATCGAAATCGAAGAAAAGTCGATTGAAATAGTATGGAAGGCCTCATTTCCAACATCTCAATTAGTCAATTATAAATGGTTATACCATTTTCTATTTTTAACTGAAAGAACGCGTGCGGATCTCTCATCTCATTTACCTTTAAGACACTTCCTTTTCTTCTTTATGCACATTTCTAATCTATTGAATTGCAAATGAAGTGATATATAGAAAATAAACTTGAACAATGATAAAGACGAATGATTGAATGATAAGTGAAAAATCGTAATCGTTGAAGAATAAAGAAAATGTTAGGAATCGATTTTCGGCAAAAGCGAACAATTTTCTTGATTTTTCAGAAAATCCGAGAAAGGGTCCAGCGGAATAAGTACACGCAGAAATTTTTTTTAGAAAAATTCTAGTGCTAGCACGGGAAAACAGAAAATTCCAGTGCCGGCACTAGAAATTTTATTGGGGAAAACGTGAATTCTTCTCCGTATTTCTGTGAAAATTCCGGCATCCTTCTAGGTGAAGGTTTTTCAAGTCGAAAAACGAAAAGTCGCAGATGTAACTTGTACACGATCGGTTGATACACGCATTGTAATTTAGAATAGTGATACGCTCACGCGCAGATTGCATATAGACACATGCAAAAACATATAAAAGACTTCGTCCACGACTGAGAAAGTAGATTACTCGCTAGCGTAGGAAGTGAGACCTGCAAAGCGTTACGCATGTGAAGTTTTACACTTTCAGCACAAGAAATTTACAAAACATGGGATTATTTTTTCGGTAAATGATTCACTAGTAATCAATATCGATGTGGTTATTCGCACCCACGCCATGTCTCGTGTCTCGCGACTTGTGTCTGGAGATTTGTGAAGTAAAGTATCTTGGGAGTAGAGCCACGTGCCTCGTGGCTCTCGTCATGTGTCTCGTAGCTCGTGACTCGTGTCTAGAGATTTGTATGGAGCAAAGGATGGGGACTAATGACACGTAGCTCGTGCCTCGTGTCTCGTGGCTCGTGACTCGTGATCAAAGAGTTGTATGGAGTAAAAGATTTTGGTACTAGTTACTAGTAGCTCCTGGCTCTTTACTCGTGTCTCGTGTCTCGTGTCTCGTCTCTCGTATCTCGTGTCTCGTGTCTCGCGACTAGAGATTTATATGGAGTAAAAGATCTCGGGACTAGTGACTCGTGGCTCGTGACTTGTGTCTGGAGATTTGTGAAGTGAAGTGTCTTGGGAGTAGAACCACGTGCCTTGTGGCTCTCGTCTCGTGTCTGGTGGCTCATCACTCATGTCTAGAGATTTGTATGGAGCAAAGGATGGGGACTAATGACACGTGGCTCGTGCCTCGTGGCTCGTGACTCGTGATCAAAGAGTTGTATGGAGTAAAAGATCTTGGGACTAGTTACTCGTGGCTCCAGGCTCTTGACTCGTACCTCGTGTCTCGTCTCTCGGGACTAGAGATTTGTATGGAGTAAAAGATCTCGGGACTAGTGGCTCGTGTCTCGTGTCTTGTGAGTTGTGTCTGGAGATTTGTGAAGTAAAGTATCTTGGGAGTAGAGCCACGTGCCTCGTGACTCTCATCTCGTGGCTCGTGACTCGTCTAGAGATTTGTATGGAGCAAAGGATGGGGACTAATGATACTAGTCCCGAGATCTTTTACTCCATACAAATCTTTGATCACGAGTCACGAGCCCCGAGGCACGAGACACGAGGAACGAGCCACGTGTCACATTCGTCCCCATCCTTTGCTCCATACAAATCCATACAAATCTCTAGACACGAGTCCCGAGTCCACGAGTACTTTACTTCACAAATCTCCAAACACAAGTTACGCGACACGAGTCACGAGACAAGAGCCACGGGGCACGTGGCTCTACTGCCAAGAGACTTTACTTCATAAATCTCCAGAACAAGTCACGAGACACGAGACACGAGGCACGAGTCAACAGCCAGGGGCCACGAGTAACTAGTCCCAAGATCTTTTACTCCATAGAACTCTTTGATCACGAGTCACGAGCTACGAGACACGAGACCCGAGACACGAGGCACGAGTCAAGAGCCAGGAGCCACGAGTAACTAGTCTCAAGATCTTTTACTCCATACAATTCTTTGATCACGAGTCACGAGCCACGAGACACGAGGAATGAGCCACGTGTCAATAGTCTCCATCCTTTGCTCCATATAAATTTCTAGACACGAGTCACGAGCCACGAAACATAAGACACGAGATGAGAGCCATGAGGCACGTGGCTCTACTCCCAAGATACTTTACTTCACAAATCTCCAGACACAAGTCACGATACACGAGTCACGAGACACGTAACACGAGACAAGAGCCACGAGGCATGAGTCAAGAGCCAGGAGCCACGAGTAACTAGTCCCAAAATCTTTTACTCCATACAACTTTTTGATCACGAGTCACGAGACACGAGACACGAGCCACGTGTGATTAGTCTCCATCCTTTGCTCCATACAAATCTCTAGACACGAGTCACGAGCCACGCGACACGAGACGAGAGCCACGAGGCACGTGGCTCTACTCCCAAGATACATTACTTCACAAATCTCCAGACACAGGTTACGAGAGACAAATCACGAGACACGAGACGAGAGCCACGAGGCACGTGGCTCTACTCCCAAGATACTGTTCTTCATAAATCTCCAGACACAGGTTACGAGAGACAAATCACGAGACACGAGACGAGAGCCACGAGGCACGTGGCTCTACTCCCAAGATACTGTTCTTCATAAATCTCCAGACACAAGTCACGAGACACGAGACACCAGTCACGAGACACGAGTCACGAGGTACGAGTCAACAGCCAGGAGCCACGAGTCACTAGTCCCAAGATCTTTTACTCCATATAACTCTTTGATCACGAGCCACGATCCACGAGGCACGAGCCACGTGTCATTAGTCCCCATCCTTTGCTCCATACAAATTTCTAGACACGAGACACGAGCCACGAGACACGAGACGAGAGCCACGAGGCATGTGGCTCTACTCCCAAGATACTTTACTTCACAAATCTCCAGACACAAGTCACAAAACACGAGACACGAGACACGAGTCACGAGACACGAAACACGAGACGAGAGCCACGAGGCACGTGGCTCTACTCCCAAGATACTTTACTTCACAAATCTCTAGACCCAAGTCACGATACACGAGATACGAGACACGAGTCACGAGACGAGAGCCACGAGACACGTGGCTCTACTCCCAAGATACTTTACTGCCCAAATCTCCAGACACAAGTCACGAGACACGCGTCGCTAGTCCCGAAATCTTTTACTCCATACAAATCTCTAGTCCCGAGACACGAGGCACGAGTCACTAGTCCCGAGATCTTTTACTCCATATAAATCTCTAGTCCCGAGACACGAGACGAGAGCCACGAGTCACGAGTTACGAGGCACAAGTCAAGAGCCAGGAGCCACGAGTAACTAGTCCCAAGATATTTTACTCCACACAACTCTTTGATCACGAGTCACGATCCACGAGATAGAGTTTCCCGATCCAGTATCGATACTTACTTGTATCGATATTTTTTGTTCCGATATTCGATATTTTGTATCGATATTTGCGCGTCGCCATATTGGGTGTATCGATATTTCTGGATTGGGCTCGATATTTTCTCAGAGACAAGTAATGAAAAAAGAAAATTCATCTGAAAAATATTCATAACGGATTTAAAGACCAGGGAGGTCACAAGAATAAGATGATTCATCGGGGTCAATATATCAGAAGGGACAAAAGGATCACAAGGGGATGGTCAAATTTCAAGAGGGTCAAACATCATGAGGGTCGAACGTCACGAGGGTCACAAGGGGATGATCGAATTTCACGAAGGTCAAAAGTCACAAGGGTCACATTGAGACGATCAAGTTTCACACAGATCAAAAGTCACAAGGGGATGATCAAGTTTCACAAGGGTCAAACGTGACGAGCGAGACAAGGGGACGATCAAATTTCCCGAGGGTCAAACAGCACGAGGGTCACAAGGGGATGGTCAAATTTCACGAGAGTCAAACGTCACGAGGGTCATAAGGGAATGCCTAAATTTCGCGAAAGTCAAAGGTCACGGGGGTCACAAGGGGATGATCAAATTTCACAAGGGTCAAAAGTCTCAAGGGTCACATGGAGACAAGGTTCACAAGCATCACACCTGACGAGCGAGACGAGGGGACGATCAAATTTCACTAGGATCAAACAGCACGAGGGTTACAAGGGGATGGTCAAATTTGACAAGGGTCAAATGTCACGAGGGTCACAACGAGATGGTCAAATTTCACAAGGGTCATAAGGGGATGGTCAAATTCCATGAGGGTCACAAGGGGATGGTCAAATGTCACGGCAGTTGACCGACACAAGGGGACGGTCAATTTTCACACGGGTCAAACTGGGAGGTTCACAAGGGGACGATCAAATTTTACGAATCAGGCAGTACGAAAGTCACAGGGGGATCGCCAATTTTTGAACTTTCCAGGGCCAGAAATGATTCCGTAAAAAATTCAATAAACTTGAATAATGAACACCATTATTCTTCCTACAAAGAGTTATGGAGATATGTCCATGTGATTCTCAAAGATCGTTAAAGCATCGTATTTCCTTATGACTCTTATGATCCTTTGCTCCTCGCGAAATTTGACGTTGGACCCTCGTGGAAAATGACCATTGGAACATTCAAACTTCATAACATTCCATTATTCCTTTGTGACTCTCGTGAGGTTTGATCCTCTTGAACATTTGCCGATCCCCTCGTGACCCTTGGGAGGTTTGGTACTCGTGAAATCTAACCAACCCCTATTCAATCTCGTGACGTTCCATTCCGGTGAAATTTAACCCCTTGTGACCCTCGTGACGTTTGACCCTCGTGAAATTTGATCATCCCCCTAAGACTCTTGTCTCGGTTGATTCTCGTGAAATTTGACCGTCTCCTCGCGACCCTCTTGCTGTTTGACCCTCGTGAAATTTGACTTCTTCTTGTGACCCCTGTATCGGGTCACTCTCGTGGAATTCGATCGTCTCTTTGTGATACTCGTGCCGTTTTCATTCCGTGAAATTTGACCATCCCCGTGAGACCCTCGTGACGTTTGACACTTATGAAGTTTGACCATCACCGTGTGACTCTCGTGCTGTTTGACTCTCATGAAATTTGACGATCTCCTTGTGATCGTCGTCAAATTTGACCATCCCCATGTGACCCTCGTGTCGGTTGACTGGTGAAATTTAATCGTCTCCCTATGGCCCTCATGACGTTTCACTACTGTGAAATTTGACCATCTCCTTTTGACCCTTGTGACGCTTCACTTCCGTGAAATTTGATCATTCCCTTGTGGCTTTCGTAGAGTTTGACCCTCGTGAAATTTGATCATTCCCTAGAGACTCTCATGACGTTCCACCCTTGAATGAAGAAAATAATAATTCTGTGCAAAATGTAATGTAAATGACACTGAATATTCATAACTTATCTCGATTTCTCCTCGCGCAATTTAATTGACAAATTTGATGATTGAAAGTGGCGGAATCTAGAGAATGGTCTATACCAAATTGTAAAGAATACTGGGATATCCTCACGTGAATGAATCTGAATGTTTAAGGTCTTTTAATGCGACATTCTTCAACTTTAATTTTTTTTATTTGCCATTGTCATTCAGAATTTTTAAAAAGATCGATATTACGAGTATCGATATTTCCCAAGGCGATACTTTGCGGTATCGATACCAAGCAATCTGCTTCGATACGATACTGAGTATCGATATTTTTTTGGGTTTCGGGAAACACTACCACGAGACGCGAGACACAAGGCACGAGCCACGTGTCATTAGTCCCCATCCTTTGCTCCATACAAATCTCTAGACACGAGTCACGAGCCACGAGACACGAGACGAGAGCCACGAGGCACGTGGCTCTACTCCCAAGATACTTTACTTCATAAATCTCCAGACACAAGTCACGAGACGTGAGTCACGGGACACGAGTCACGAGAATTACTGATATCTCATCAGTACTGATGCTGCATACACGTACCCGAAATTAGTAAGCAACAAATAGAGTACTTGTCACCGTCGAATAGTCAGTAACTTCCTGTCGTAAAGCATGGAAGTTGATCATCTTTGTCTTTTTCAACTAGTAGATAAACAATTCTAGCTATTCGACATTAGAAAATTTTTGTTCATTTGATTCTGTTGATATTATCTCTGTGTACAGAAATAATGTCAACGGAATAAATTGTACAGAAATTTCAGATTCTATGGATTGAAAAAGGTCTTTAATTTGGAACTTCAGACTGTCATTGGGTAAATGGGTAAGGTCATTCTTCTTAATGTAATAATGCAATGTACTGGTAAGATTGGTAAGAAATTTGCACTGGAGTAATCAAATTACGATGAAATCGCAGAAGACATGGTTGCAAAATTCTCAGCTATCTAGACAAATAGTCCCGTCTTGGATAGAGGGAAGAAACCTACTCACTACAAGTGATTCCACTTCTGAATTCATCAAAATGATAGAGGAACGGCTGAGTGTAGCAGAAAGACAAGTAAAAATCGAGGGGCCCGAAACATAGACTGAGATGTCAGTGATATGCAAGTGTCTAATCTCAAAGAAATGAATAAATTCAAGCATAAAACTGAAGATGGAAAAATCAATTCAATGGAACTGAATATTGCGATTGGAATCGCACATTGTTGAGAAGTACTTAAGTGGTCACCTGGACTGGAGTGCATGGAGAGTGCAATATCTCAAAGCTGTTTGATCGAGAAGTATTATCACCATGAGCTGACCAGACTACCGACAAATGAACCGCTTATCTACGTCCCTCACGTGAATTTTATTCCAAATGTGAGAAGAGGATGCCATTCTTATTTACTGAGAGTGGTGAATCAACCATAGCAGAAGTTCCGGCAATGTGTTGCAAAGGATCATTTATATCAATTGATCGATAAGCAATGATCAACTGCTGAGAAAATTGATTCCATCGACGGTTGGCGAGACAACAACGTATATTAGAAAGAATCCAGCGGCTGAATATGAATCTGAAGGCGAGTCATATTTCACCTCTCGTATCATCAAAAGAGTCATGCATGATTTAATTATTTCATTCATTCATTATACATTATTCATTATTTATTATTTTATTTTCACATGTATACCCTCTCCGGTTTTTACATTTTGGTTCCCCACCCCTTACAATACTAATAGCAAAGATGAGAGACAAAAATTAGGTTAGTACATCCAGATTCCCGTCCCCTGCCATACTGGTACTCCCCACTGTACCGCGTGAAGAGTCCAGCCCCAAGGTTCCAAGGTTCACTGGTGCGTTGAAGAAGTCTAGACGAAGAAGAAGATGCCCTACGATGAGTTGCCCCAGGTTGGCCTATTTCCGCCGATTCTCCAGGGTCTGGAGAAAGAAGAAGACGGAGGGGCGTCCACAACCAACTCTACAACAGAAGCGAGCCCCAGCCCCCTCTCCAGAGACCAGGCAGCTCCTACAGTGTAGACAGGGAATGCAACGGCCGTCACCCCTCTAGATAGCTGTTCCACACGAAGGAACCACCTCCGCAATTTCGCGACATACTCGTCAGCTTGGTTACACCCGTTCCCAAAATTTCAATTTAGCTAGACCCTTCGATCTTCCGATCCTCATACACAGGATCAGCCTTCCCCCAAGCAATCTTGGCGACCCCAGTCCGCTCTGGGCTGCTGCCACCAAACTGCCAATGCGCTGCCACCTCTTGTTCTTGACAGCCGCCACACCACTTGTGGCCCCATCCCAATACACCCGCATCATATCAGTCCCCAGCTCTTATCCCAGCTTCCTGATTCATCTCCCTGGACAGCAGTCCTCTCTACTGCTGTCCAGAGATTCCTGATTCCTCTCTCTGGACAGCAGTCCCCTCTACTGCTGTCCAGAGAGAGGAATCAGGAATCGTATATGCATTAAATGTACCGTTGGGAGATACCTAAGCGCTGGTAAAAATGGAGCTGTCCGTTTGGGTGATACTGCTTATGAATCTGCCACAAAATGGGAATTCTAAAGCTCTTGTGGATATATTCCAAATAATTTTTCTTCAAAGCCTCTTATTTTGCGGCATATAGTACTCTGAGAGGATGGGGGAAAATAATAAATGTAGGAATGAAGCATAACTTTTTCGCTACTAGCACTGAATATGAATATAGTACGTTATTTAAGATACTTACAATTTACGTAGCAGTCCCATCTACTGCTGTCCAGGGAGATGAATCAGGAAGCACAATGCAATGTCGGTAAGGCTGCAGTCAAGACAAGAGGGAGGGGGGCCCTCTCGTCTTGACTGCAGCCTCACCAAAAAAATAAAAACATTTTCACAAATCCCCCAACCCTTCTCAACACGTCACAAAGCGTCTGCGGTCCTTCCCCCAATGTCTGTATCAGCCTTGCCACCATCGCCAATCCCGTTACCCCTTACCCCAGCACCAAGCATTCATAATCAGCAACTTCCCGTTGTACTTATTACAGACCCCAATCCTTTTTGTCCCACCATGCAGTTCCTTCTAGAGTACAGTCGCAGCCTCACCTCCATGAGGCCCATCCCTTGATTCTCAGCATTTAACCTCTCTTCCATGTGTATCCGAGGTGCTTGCCGCCAGTTTATTCGCCCTCAATCCCCTCGTCCCAGTTCGTTGACGTCACCTAACCTCGACGTCCGCCCTTCCCAAAACAGTTGAAAAACCCCCCAAATTGCACAGTTTCACCCCCAATTCATCACTCCCTTCAAAGTTTTCCTCTTGAAGAACCCCCCCAATTAATTTTTCTGCAACTTTTCCCCAAAAATTTATGATTTATCCCCCAAAAACTCAAGACGCAACCCCCCAGCGATTCAGCTTACGTGAGCGCCACCACCTGACCACATTATTCATTATTATTCATTATTTATTGTTTTTCTTTCTAATTCCCAATGAAATCGTAATTATTGCTATTCGCTCTTCTTGAAAACGAGGATTGTATTGATGACGTAGTCTCTTGGCACGACGATTGTCAGATATATTTTCAATTTCTTCATCGCTTGAAGATAATACAAGACCATGAAATTGAACCCCATCGCTACCATCTCTATCAAGCTCATGTCCTCCTGAATAGAATATACCATTGAAAATTTTTACCAAGATTTGTTATCGTAGGATTTATGGAAAGGGAGGTGGAACTGAAATATTGAAGCTATAATGTATACAAACTTCCTATAGGATTCCGTTTTGTATTTTTATGAGGAATCCGATGAAGAATTCGGTTTTCTTATATTCGACATAATTTTCATTACGGTATATTGTGTAAGGTGTTATTTATTATTTCGACCGTTCAATGGTGAAAATTTGAAACGTCCAGACGAGAAGTCACATTCATCTCAACATTACCAGCGAAGCGAGAGTAAAAAACTTATTCATTATCGAATTTCTGTTGAATATTTTCTTTTTGATTGTATCGAGCCCATATTCTACTGCTCATCGGATGACGTCGAGGGATTTGGGACCTGGATGGAATCTACACGGGGTTGTACAGAATATTTGAGCCTCGGAGAGATAAGATAAGATAAGATATGATGTTTATTGTTTAGAAAATTAAGCAAAATAATGACATCGAGAGGAGATGTATAGTAGATACAGCGTATGAGAGCAAAACATAGATATACGGCAAGATTAGAGAGGAAAAGCAAAACATAGCAAGGAAATAAACACAAGAAATACAAAAGTAAAGATGACAGACAGCACTATCAAGTAGCAGAGGAGTCACTAGAGTCCTTCATGAGCACGCACCCAACTCTGCAGTTCACGCTTGAAGGAAGAGGACGTGGGCATCTCCTTTACGTGAGGAGGGATGCTGTTCCAGATTTCAGGACCAGCGACAGCAAGTGCCGCCCTGTACGTATCAGTCCGGAAGCAAGGGACAATCAAGGCTTGCTGAGCTAAGACATGACGACGCGATCTGGCAGAACTATAAGTCATGAAGAGATCAGCAAGGTATGTTGGATTGCCGGACCGCAGTACTTGGTACATGATAGAGGCGATGGTAGATGTCCTGTAGCCTGATATCGTTAGCCAGCCAAGGTCCCGCCTGGCAGCAGAAATCGGCGCATTACGAAAAAATCCTGAGACGTAACGCACGGCACGATTAATGAGTCACTGGAGCTGGAGGTCCAGTACCGTCCCCACCCCATGGAGCACTGCCAAGCCGTAAAAGATATGTGGAAAGATGAAAGCATTGACCAGCAACTTTCACAACCGGACATCAGTATAATCCCTCAGGCTGTACAGCTGATAGAACACTGAATTGATCTTGGAGGTCCCATGCTGTACATGGTTCCCAAAAGTCAGTTTGCTGTCAATGATGATGCTCAGGTTCCTCACAGTACTAACGAACTCAATGGCAGCATCTGCACAACCTAGAGTAGGCAATGAAGAGACATCAATGGCATTAATGAATCGTCGCGCTCCCAGGATCATTGCTTTGGTTTTATTAACATTGAGTTGAAGACTGTTAGCAATGGCCCAATCCTGAATCCTGGATATGTCAGAATTAAGCCGCTGGATGCAGGTGTGTAGCTCAGAAGGATCACAACCAATATAGATCTGGAGATCATCAGCGTAGAGGAGGTGCCGAGCTTCAATCACACTACTACCGACTAACCCGAGGAAGGTGTCAGTAAAACACTCTGCTAGATCATCGGGATTAGAGGATGTCGGGGGAGGACCATATTGGAGAGTCTTCTGGAAGTCACCTATGACATTAGAGATCATCAGCGTAGAGGAGGTGCCGAGCTTCAATCACACTACTACCGATGACATTAATGAAGAGAGAGAACAGCAGGGGGCCAATGATAGATCTTTGGGGTACTCCAGCATTGGTCTTCAGGAAAGACGAGAGCCCATGTTTACCTTTGACAGCTTGAGATCGACCAGTGAGTTAAGAACGAAACCAAGCAACGATACCAGCAGAAAGTCCTAGTCTTGCCAACTTGCTCAGCAGCAGGGAGTGAGAGACAGTGTCAAATGCTTTGGAGAAGTCAAAAAGGATCAAGATGGTGTCTTTGCGATCGTGGACATTCCGCCTGATATCATTCACAAGTCTCAACAAGGCCGTCCGCATGCTGTGACCAGGTCTGAAGCCACACTGCCGAGGATCCAGGAGATTGTATTCCTGCAGGTGAGAGGACAGTTGGTTAAACACCAACCTCTCCAGGACTTTCGCCAGGAAAGGTAGAAGTGCAATTGGTCGATAGTCAGAAGCAGACTGCGGAGAGCTAACTTTGCACACAGGAACGATAATAGCTCTCTTCCAGATACCAGGAAAAACACAGTCCTGAAGCGACCGGTTCATGATGACAAGAAGACTCTCTGACAGGGCTGGGAGGGTATGCAACACCATCTTTCTAGAGATTCCATCAGCACCAATAGCATTGGATTGAATTGAAGTGATCGCCGCCTGGATGTTAAGCCAACTCACGTTAGAGAAGGCGAATGACAAGTGAGGAGGAGCATAGTTGCTCCCTACTGGAGGCAACGGCAGTTCGTGAACAGGCTGGGCCGTGCTGGAAGCAGGCTGAGCGTCAGGCGACACTGTCGAGACCGCTACGAAGTGAGAGATGCGAACATCAGCTGAGATGACAGGTTTGGAGCACGAGCCAGGCGTTAAGGCAAGGTTGCGAAGCTCCCTCCACAGTGCTGCACCCTGTAGTCCAGATACCCACGAATAATAGTAGCTGGTACGAGCTTCGGCTAGCTTGGAGTGGTGGAGACTTCTGACTAAGCGGAACTCCAGCAATCGATGACGACTTCTCCGCCGCTTAAGCCTTCTATAGAGATATTGCACGTGCTGGTGAGACTTTCGCCGATTATCGTCAAGCCACGGAGCCGTCTTTGCCGAATTCACAAGCATCTCGCGCAGCAGGGCATGAGTGTCGACTAACCCGAGGAAGGTGTCAGTAAAACACTCTGCTAGATCATCGGGATTAGAGGATGTCGGGGGAGGACCATATTGGAGAGTCTTCTGGAAGTCACCTATGACATTAGCACTCAGGAGCCGCGACAGTTGACGAGATGAGATGAACGTAGCACGAGGCTTGCACCCAACAATAGCGATGGAAGCAGAGATGAGGTGGTGTCCAGCAGCCATCGGACAATCTGATGTATACCATCCAGTGATAGTGTCGCAATCGTCAGTAAGGACGAGGGGGAGGGGGAGGGAGAGAGGGAGAGAGGGAGAGAGAGAGAGAGACAGAGAGAGAGAGAGAGAGAGAGAGAGCGAGAGAGAGCTAGAGAGAGAGACACAGAGAGAGAGAGAGAGAGAGAGAGAGCGAGAGAGAGCTAGAGAGAGAGACACAGAGAGAGAGAGAGAGAGAGAGAGAGCGAGAGAGAGCTAGAGAGAGAGACACAGAGAGAGAGAGAGAGAGAGAGAGAGCGAGAGAGAGCTAGAGAGAGAGACACAGAGAGAGAGAGAGAGAGAGAGAGAGCGAGAGAGAGCTAGAGAGAGAGACACAGAGAGAGAGAGAGAGAGAGAGAGAGCGAGAGAGAGCTAGAGAGAGAGACACAGAGAGAGAGAGAGAGAGAGAGAGAGCGAGAGAGAGCTAGAGAGAGAGACACAGAGAGAGAGAGAGAGAGAGAGAGAGCGAGAGAGAGCTAGAGAGAGAGACACAGAGAGAGAGAGAGAGAGAGAGAGAGCGAGAGAGAGCTAGAGAGAGAGACACAGAGAGAGAGAGAGAGAGAGAGAGAGCGAGAGAGAGCTAGAGAGAGAGACACAGAGAGAGAGAGAGAGAGAGAGAGAGCGAGAGAGAGCTAGAGAGAGAGACACAGAGAGAGAGAGAGAGAGAGAGAGAGCGAGAGAGAGCTAGAGAGAGAGACACAGAGAGAGAGAGAGAGAGAGAGAGAGCGAGAGAGAGCTAGAGAGAGAGACACAGAGAGAGAGAGAGAGAGAGAGAGAGCGAGAGAGAGCTAGAGAGAGAGACACAGAGAGAGAGAGAGAGAGAGAGAGAGCGAGAGAGAGCTAGAGAGAGAGACACAGAGAGAGAGAGAGAGAGAGAGAGAGCGAGAGAGAGCTAGAGAGAGAGACACAGAGAGAGAGAGAGAGAGAGAGAGAGCGAGAGAGAGCTAGAGAGAGAGACACAGAGAGAGAGAGAGAGAGAGAGAGAGCGAGAGAGAGCTAGAGAGAGAGACACAGAGAGAGAGAGAGAGAGAGAGAGAGCGAGAGAGAGCTAGAGAGAGAGACACAGAGAGAGAGAGAGAGAGAGAGAGAGCGAGAGAGAGCTAGAGAGAGAGACACAGAGAGAGAGAGAGAGAGAGAGAGAGCGAGAGAGAGCTAGAGAGAGAGACACAGAGAGAGAGAGAGAGAGAGAGAGAGCGAGAGAGAGCTAGAGAGAGAGACACAGAGAGAGAGAGAGAGAGAGAGAGAGCGAGAGAGAGCTAGAGAGAGAGACACAGAGAGAGAGAGAGAGAGAGAGAGAGCGAGAGAGAGCTAGAGAGAGAGACACAGAGAGAGAGAGAGAGAGAGAGAGAGCGAGAGAGAGCTAGAGAGAGAGACACAGAGAGAGAGAGAGAGAGAGAGAGAGCGAGAGAGAGCTAGAGAGAGAGACACAGAGAGAGAGAGAGAGAGAGAGAGAGCGAGAGAGAGCTAGAGAGAGAGACACAGAGAGAGAGAGAGAGAGAGAGAGAGCGAGAGAGAGCTAGAGAGAGAGACACAGAGAGAGAGAGAGAGAGAGAGAGAGCGAGAGAGAGCTAGAGAGAGAGACACAGAGAGAGAGAGAGAGAGAGAGAGAGCGAGAGAGAGCTAGAGAGAGAGACACAGAGAGAGAGAGAGAGAGAGAGAGAGCGAGAGAGAGCTAGAGAGAGAGACACAGAGAGAGAGAGAGAGAGAGAGAGAGCGAGAGAGAGCTAGAGAGAGAGACACAGAGAGAGAGAGAGAGAGAGAGAGAGCGAGAGAGAGCTAGAGAGAGAGACACAGAGAGAGAGAGAGAGAGAGAGAGAGCGAGAGAGAGCTAGAGAGAGAGACACAGAGAGAGAGAGAGAGAGAGAGAGAGCGAGAGAGAGCTAGAGAGAGAGACACAGAGAGAGAGAGAGAGAGAGAGAGAGCGAGAGAGAGCTAGAGAGAGAGACACAGAGAGAGAGAGAGAGAGAGAGAGAGCGAGAGAGAGCTAGAGAGAGAGACACAGAGAGAGAGAGAGAGAGAGAGAGAGCGAGAGAGAGCTAGAGAGAGAGACACAGAGAGAGAGAGAGAGAGAGAGAGAGCGAGAGAGAGCTAGAGAGAGAGACACAGAGAGAGAGAGAGAGAGAGAGAGAGCGAGAGAGAGCTAGAGAGAGAGACACAGAGAGAGAGAGAGAGAGAGAGAGAGCGAGAGAGAGCTAGAGAGAGAGACACAGAGAGAGAGAGAGAGAGAGAGAGAGCGAGAGAGAGCTAGAGAGAGAGACACAGAGAGAGAGAGAGAGAGAGAGAGAGCGAGAGAGAGCTAGAGAGAGAGACACAGAGAGAGAGAGAGAGAGAGAGAGAGCGAGAGAGAGCTAGAGAGAGAGACACAGAGAGAGAGAGAGAGAGAGAGAGAGCGAGAGAGAGCTAGAGAGAGAGACACAGAGAGAGAGAGAGAGAGAGAGAGAGCGAGAGAGAGCTAGAGAGAGAGACACAGAGAGAGAGAGAGAGAGAGAGAGAGCGAGAGAGAGCTAGAGAGAGAGACACAGAGAGAGAGAGAGAGAGAGAGAGAGCGAGAGAGAGCTAGAGAGAGAGACACAGAGAGAGAGAGAGAGAGAGAGAGAGCGAGAGAGAGCTAGAGAGAGAGACACAGAGAGAGAGAGAGAGAGAGAGAGAGCGAGAGAGAGCTAGAGAGAGAGACACAGAGAGAGAGAGAGAGAGAGAGAGAGCGAGAGAGAGCTAGAGAGAGAGACACAGAGAGAGAGAGAGAGAGAGAGAGAGCGAGAGAGAGCTAGAGAGAGAGACACAGAGAGAGAGAGAGAGAGAGAGAGAGCGAGAGAGAGCTAGAGAGAGAGACACAGAGAGAGAGAGAGAGAGAGAGAGAGCGAGAGAGAGCTAGAGAGAGAGACACAGAGAGAGAGAGAGAGAGAGAGAGAGCGAGAGAGAGCTAGAGAGAGAGACACAGAGAGAGAGAGAGAGAGAGAGAGAGCGAGAGAGAGCTAGAGAGAGAGACACAGAGAGAGAGAGAGAGAGAGAGAGAGCGAGAGAGAGCTAGAGAGAGAGACACAGAGAGAGAGAGAGAGAGAGAGAGAGCGAGAGAGAGCTAGAGAGAGAGACACAGAGAGAGAGAGAGAGAGAGAGAGAGCGAGAGAGAGCTAGAGAGAGAGACACAGAGAGAGAGAGAGAGAGAGAGAGAGCGAGAGAGAGCTAGAGAGAGAGACACAGAGAGAGAGAGAGAGAGAGAGAGAGCGAGAGAGAGCTAGAGAGAGAGACACAGAGAGAGAGAGAGAGAGAGAGAGAGCGAGAGAGAGCTAGAGAGAGAGACACAGAGAGAGAGAGAGAGAGAGAGAGAGAGAGAGAGAGAGAGACAGAGACAGAGAGAGAGACAGAGAGAGAGAGGGAGAGAGAGCCCTGAAGTCAAGTTGCATGCAGGGTTTCGAGTCACGACACATTCGAATGGATCGAATGATTCCCGCATTGGAGGCAGTATGGTGGACGACCGAGCAGCGGTAACTGGTCTAGGGACCCTAGTTGTAGCTAGTGGTGTCCCCGATGACTATCTTATGTTTCGATGGGAAAACACTGGACTGACGTTAGACGCCCGGTGAAACATCAATTCTCTATGATAAATCATTTGAACATTTATTGTTAATGATACGAGTATGTTTTGGACTCGTGAGTTCTGAATTGGTCTGGTTGAACCAATCAGGGTATGGTCAGAAGGTGTCGCCATCGCTGATCAATCAAATTGATGTTGTTGAAGGAGATGTCGGCATGATTGACCAATGGAACCGTTGCCGGTTGGAGAATTAGCAAACGCATGGGTTAGTGTCGCATGGCTCGACACTTCTCGTTTGGACGTTGTGAGACTCACCCTATTTTTCTGGTGTTGTGTGTCACTGAAAAAATTTTAACGATATCGATGCCCACCATGGACTTGAAGGGACTCGTGCAAGGAGAATTTTCAACACCCGTTCATCTGAAGGGGACATATATTTTGGATTCCAGACTACGGTGAGCGGAGAGCTGAACAGTTTCCAATTTAATTTGTACTTATTAAGAATTAATTTTGTGTCATTTGATAAGACGCTTGACGTATGGCGTTGTTGACGCCATATAGATCAGTTCAATTCTCCTTTCGATTTCTTGTCCCTTGTTCGGCGGAACTGTTTTAGTTTCTCGATTTCAGTCATTTCGAATTGGCCTACTTTTGGATTTTTGAGGCACTAGATAATTTGTTTTGAAGTCCCTAATTAAATTTAGTGACATTTTCTGTTAATTGTATAATTCTCGTTTTATCTAGCCAGTTGTCGATAGTCGGATGTGGATCTCTCGACAGCTAGCTGCTATTTTGATATTCTAAAATCATTCCGGAATTTCCTGATGTCGGAACATTGAGTTAATTATTTCATTTTATTTGACATCGGGGTTATTTCTTTTGGGAAACGGAATTGGGATTGAAGCGTCGGTTTCAACGCTCGAGTTTTCATTGTCCTATTCTGACTGTTGTTTTACCTTGACTAATATTTTATTATTGACAGATTACGGTTAGGGAAAAATTGTGATGTATCGAGTCTTTACCTTTGTGATTCGTAATTTATTGTGATATATATTTTCGAGTTTGTGAGAGAAATATTTGAGGAATAAGAAAGAGGGCTTCATTTGAATAAAAGCTATTTATTCCCCGTAATTTCGGATTTTTGTGATTCATGTGGAATAACCTGAAAACCCAGTCATTTCAGAATTTTATAGGATGACATTTTGTGGAACCCAGCCGCCACCGCGGTTGATGCTGAACTGTCGGCAGTCGTCCCTTTCGTCGAGGACTTTGTTGATATTTTGAATTTGTAATTTTTGCACGTTTCACATGTGCTGGCGCCCAACTATTTAAGTCGTTGTTTTGATCGCCGAGGGCTGCGTATCCTCGTATCGTTCCGCAGAGATGCGAAATGCGTCACAATTGAGATGTTTGGAGCGATTGGCGTTGGGTCAAGAAATATTTGTGTTGAGTTAAGAAATAATTACGTTGGATTATTGTTACGTCCCCGGAGTTAGCCACTTCAGTGTGGTTATTGTTGGGGGCTGAATTCATTAGATGATTATAGTGCAAATTCGTGATCTGCTGACGTCTTTTACGGTCCATCACCGCCATCATGTATTCAGTTAAGTAGAGTCTGAGAAAGATACAAATGTGGTGAATAGCAAAAAATACTGAATAATTGAAAAAAAAATTTATAACAATGTCAAGTAAGAGATTTTGACCCTCTTGACCTTTTGTGACCCTAAAGGCCCCAAGGGTCCGCAGGGTCACAAGGGTCCCCTCCGTTACCCCTCCTTGTAACATCAAATAGACTTATAACAATGTCAAATGAGGGATTTTGACCCTCCTGATCCTTTTCGACCCTTGACCCTTTGTAACAATTTTACTAAATACTAGAAATTTTGGAAACAAAATTGAGATGATGTTCATTTATGGACGAGAGTCTCGATCAATTTTTCAGTGGAATATTGTCCGTGATTTCAGTCTTGGATAACAGAATGCCTTAAGATCAAATTAATATTGGAAATGTTCGATGTTTTACGGGTCAAACGATTGCATGATCAAGATTCTCAAGAGTCATCCGTCATTGACTTTTCAGACAATTGAACTCCTAGGGATTTGCCTGGTATGTTGCCTAACTCATGATTTTTCTGACCCTTCATGCATTTTGCCTATAAGATATCCAATTGGTTGTTCAAGGAATGATAATCGGACGAAACCAAGTCTCGTCTTGTTTTGTCTCGAACACAGCTTTATTATTGCTTCCGGATGAAAGCCTTATAATCGGCCATTTTTACNTATGTAATAAAAGCACAAATTCCGAAGTTGTCTGTAAATTCGGGCTACCGTCGTGTTCTACTCAAATTGGAACTCATGTGTAGAAACTTAATTCTAACGAATTCGATGTGATGGACGAGAGATTATTCAGAAACGGAATATTGAGCAATATCTCAGCGCGGTATCGATTTGGATATATTCGAAAATTCATGTGTCGAAAATTCTCATNTTTGTTTAGAAAAAGTGTGTATGTATGTCTGTATTTGTGTGCAGGTTTTTCGGAAATTTTTTATAAATCTCAACAAAAAGACAAATAAAGTTGCAGCTATAAATCTGAAATTTTGTCACATAATTGCTATCATTTGGGAGCATCTCTGGGCACAGTTTCCGCCCAATCGGTGAAGTAGTTTTTGAGATACGGCAATTTCTCAAAAATCGTTTTTCCTCAATATCTCAAAAACTACATGACCTAATTGAATTTTTTTGACGTCAAAGTGTTCCTTGTCATAATATCTATCAAATCAAGTGATAATATCCCTACAAAACTAGGGATAATTTGATGATCATTGGCATTTTTCATTTTTATGAGAAAATTGATGTATACACGATAACCCTCGAAAAAATTGGGATAGGATTTTGAAATTTTGTGAGATTGTAGCTCTTATGATATTACAGGATGACTTCATGAATAGGCGAAACTGAACAAGTGATTTAGAAGATATTCAACTTTTTGTGAAAAACTGTTTTGCTCAATATCTCATAAAATACTGGTCCGATTTCAATTTTTGCTTTCAAAATACTCGTCTTGCTGCCACATATCGAGAGCAATCAAAATTAATTAGGACTGTAACTGAATAGACGAAGTCCTTCGGATGAAGAACATCAGAAAACGGGTCATACACGTTGGAGAAAAAGGGTTAATGCTAAAAAAACTGAATATTGAAAGAAATCAGTCTCCGAGATGATATATCCTGTTTTAATGGAAAAGATTTTATTTAAAAAAAATGAATTTACTTGACTCTACATATACATTTCTCAGATACATGNATTTCAAAAGATGTATAGTTAACACCTGTGCACCTCTAGTCGCGTTTCGTAGAGAATACTGACATTATGCGTTATATATATATATTTTTTTTTATCAAATGACAACTAATCGCGTTAATTGTTTATCGAAATATTGGCGAACCAGTTCTTCTATTCCATTAGTATGTTGAACTGTCACGTCTTCGCTCTATTATGGGATATCATTTTTGTTGGCTTTAGAGAGTATGATTCATACGCTGACCCATGGCATAGTGAAANTCTCTGGGCACAGTTTCCGCCCAATCGGTGAAGTAGTTTTTGAGATACGGCAATTTCTCAAAAATCGTTTTTCCTCAATATCTCAAAAACTACATGACCTAATTGAATTTTTTTGACGTCAAAGTGTTCCTTGTCATAATATCTATCAAATCAAGTGATAATATCCCTACAAAACTAGGGATAATTTGATGATCATTGGCATTTTTCATTTTTATGAGAAAATTGATGTATACACGATAACCCTCGAAAAAATTGGGATAGGATTTTGAAATTTTGTGAGATTGTAGCTCTTATGATATTACAGGATGACTTCATGAATAGGCGAAACTGAACAAGTGATTTAGAAGATATTCAACTTTTTGTGAAAAACTGTTTTGCTCAATATCTCATAAAATACTGGTCCGATTTCAATTTTTGCTTTCAAAATACTCGTCTTGCTGCCACATATCGAGAGCAATCAAAATTAATTAGGACTGTAACTGAATAGACGAAGTCCTTCGGATGAAGAACATCAGAAAACGGGTCATACACGTTGGAGAAAAAGGGTTAATGCTAAAAAAACTGAATATTGAAAGAAATCAGTCTCCGAGATGATATATCCTGTTTTAATGGAAAAGATTTTATTTAAAAAAAATGAATTTACTTGACTCTACATATACATTTCTCAGATACATGACGATTCAATGATTTGTGTTCATTCTTTATGGAACATAGAAATTTACTTACCTGCTGGCACAATTGATGTTATATTCGCGAGCGCGAAGACACTGCGATTATTCTCAGGGCCAATTTTTGGTTCAAGTTAATCAGGGTTAACCCGTGGTTAAAGTTAAGTTAATACCCCTCACCACTGAGCCCGATTAATCGGGCATCTTAGCCCGGAGTTGACTTAACTTTAACCGAGGTCTAACCATGGTTAGACCAAAAACTGGCCCTCATTCAGGCCGTCTTCAATTGCGGTCAGTCAATTATTTGAGACCATATTACCATTGCTGATTCATGTACACTTCCGATTGCTTTACCTCGTTTCACCATTATCTTTCGTTCACTAGTGTCCATTCTGATGTTCCAAATTGTTTACATTTCCATCGGATCCTCTGAGGATATATAATTTTGCATATCGAGCAACAATATAATACAGACTAATAGATAATACAGACTATAAGTTCAATCGTTCCAATTAAACCAGAGAAATCAAACAGGAAAATAGAGTTCTTGATTCAATTCAAAGTTCGTCCACAACAGACAACTTGTTGTCGACAATCTAACTATCTGGATGGGGATTTTTGGGAACATATTTTTCAAGTTTTTCGCTCTTGTATTTTATGATGCCCAAGAAGAGAAAATGCAGAGACAAAGAGCTTGGAAAATTTGTGCCCCTAATTGCTGTAGAACGAATGTCAAGAAAATAATGTGCATAGATAAATCGAAATCTATTCATTTCTATTTATCAAATATTGTCTATGAAATTTTCTGTAATAACCACGCAGGAAAACCTATTTATTTTTCATTAGAAATCGCGCAAAAAATCTTCATATTACTATGAATTAATGGAGTATTCATCAAACATGAAAAAATCAGAAAGTCGTATGCTTTGAGTGCGCCTGGAATTATTAAATTAGAGATTGATGATTGTACACGAAGGAAATTAGAATGAACACACAAGGATTACGGGTTAGATGTTGTATACGCATTACGGTTGGTGTAGAAAATTGATTAACTTTGGCATAGGATTATATCAATGTACACAAAGACGCCGAATACAAATAAACTTATGTAATAAAAGCACAAATTCCGAAGTTGTCTGTAAATTCGGGCTACCGTCGTGTTCTACTCAAATTGGAACTCATGTGTAGAAACTTAATTCTAACGAATTCGATGTGATGGACGAGAGATTATTCAGAAACGGAATATTGAGCAATATCTCAGCGCGGTATCGATTTGGATATATTCGAAAATTCATGTGTCGAAAATTCTCATGCATGCACTAATGGAATTTCAAAAGATGTATAGTTAACACCTGTGCACCTCTAGTCGCGTTTCGTAGAGAATACTGACATTATGCGTTATATATATATATTTTTTTTTATCAAATGACAACTAATCGCGTTAATTGTTTATCGAAATATTGGCGAACCAGTTCTTCTATTCCATTAGTATGTTGAACTGTCACGTCTTCGCTCTATTATGGGATATCATTTTTGTTGGCTTTAGAGAGTATGATTCATACGCTGACCCATGGCATAGTGAAATATGACTCCTTGAGCCAATCTCTATAAGCAAACGGTCTCCTTGAGCTCATATTGCTCACTAGTTTCGGGTACGTGTATGCAGCATCGGTACTCATGAGATATCAATAATTCTCATTCCAAACGGAGTAAAAACTATGATTGATTCATCTCAACAGTATATATTATTGAATGGGTGATTATGTGATTTTACTTACTTGGTGGGTGTCAAGAATCATTCATTTGTTCACGGCCACATTTCAATAGTGAATATTCGTACCGTATGAACTGGCATGCCTAGATTGGATATACAATGGTAATTCCACAGTATATTTTCAACATACGATTGCATATTGATTACTAGTGAATCATTTACCAAAAAAATAATCCCATGTTTTGTAATTTTCTTGTGCTGAAAGTGTAAAACTTCACATGCGTTACGCTTTGCAGGTCTCACTTCCTACGCCAGCGAGTAATCTACACCCTCAGTCGTGGACGAAGTCTTTTATATGTTTGTGCATGTGTTCATGTACATTCTGCGCATTAGTGTATCAACTATTGTAAATTACAATGCGTGTATCAACCGATCATGTACAAGTTACATCTGCGACTTTTCGTTTGTCGACTTGAAAAACCTTCACCTAGAAGGATGCCAAAATTTCACAGAAATCCCCAGAAATTTTACCAAAAATATCAAGAAATTTTACCTTAACAGCACTAGAATTTTTCACAGCCGGTGAATTGTGTTTTTTTCCAGTACTCGTACGAGAATTTTTCTAGAAAATTTCTCTCCGTGCATGGTGAAAATGCCCTCACCGAATTTTGAATCGCCAATTTTTCCTGTTGTTTATCATGATAAATTATGGCTGCATACAAATTTTTAGCTTTTTATTTGCATTCCTGCCAGTTTTATGCTAAAAAAAACATCTTTTTCTAATTTCACGTTTTTAGCCGTCAAAAAGTGTTCTAAAAATCTGAAAGAATTCTAAAAAATCAGAAACATATCAGCATTTATGTGACATTTATTTATTTATTTTTGTTACAATAATTTCTATTCAAAAAGAAGATTCTCTTTTCAAACCTTCATTTTAACATGATTCGATGAAGACAGCTTTGAAAAGAATCATCACCTTTATTTCATGTTTTTTTATAGAATAACGTGAAGAAAACTTCCATTTTTTACGTGCGCCATATTGAAAAAAAAAATTGACAAAATTTTTTTTTACTAGAAATCCACTTATAAATCATTCGTTGGGCCTCGTTAATAAACTCTAACACTTCTAATAGTTATTTTACATATGATGCTAGTATAATCACTCAATATTTACCCATAAATTTGATTTTTGTTATATTGTTCGCATTATTCTATTATTTCACGGAGAATGAATCTTTAATTTTCAGTTACAAATCTCTTGGAAAATTATATTTATCGATTCATATATATTAATTGAGAAAGGGTGGTGGCGCTCGTGAGAGGTGGTTCATTGGAGGGTTGCGTCGTCAGATTTTGGGAACAAATCATGGATTTTTTTGGGTAAATATTGGAGGAAAAGTGACTGTGGGGGTTCTTCAAGGGGCAATCTTCCAAGGTAAAAATAAATTCGGGATAAAATGGTGAAATTTGGGACGTTTGGAGACTGTTTTCTGGGAGGACGGGGGACGAGGTTAGGTGACACGAACGAACAAGGCTAGAGGAGTGAGAGGGGAAGAAAAACGGTAACCCCGCAATTCATCATAGTACTGTGATATTATGGCATTATTCATCACAAAACTCATCACATGGACAACTCATCATAGGAAAAATCATAACACGAACAACTCATCGCATTATATCGTTTATTTTTCCCTCAAATTTTACTCGTCTTCCGAGGGTCCATTAGGCAGTTAGTCTACGGGAGATCTGTGATGCGTATGCAACCATGCCGTTACACTTTGTTTTGAGTCAGAGAGGGAAAAAATTGCTTTTGCATGGTGGTTACTTATTTAATAAATTAAAAGAAAATCAGGTGTCAAAGGTAGTTACTTGGCGATGCATCGACTATCTATCAGATTATTTATTAAAGTAATAAATTTAATGAAGGGTAATAGATGAACAATTGATTTTATTTCTTTATGTATTGGTGATGAATTTTCCCTGTAATGAGTTATCCGTGTTATCAGTTGTCCCTGTGATAAGTTGTCCTATGATGAATTGTCTTGCGTTGAATAGGGATAATGAATTGTACCATGATGAAATGCGGTAGATTCCAGAAAAACCGGCGGCAAGCACCATGGGTGAATGTGGAAAGGAGGTTATATCTGGAATTTGGGGAAGATCCACGTGGTAGTTGATGAGGCTGCGGCTACTCTGCGGGAGGAACACGTTGATGAGGAGAAAAAGTAAAGGATTTGGGTTCTCGGACAATGCAAGGATGGGTGTGTGACATCCAAGGAGGGAAGGAGACAGCATGATTGCATCGGCTGCTTTTGGGAATGGCCGGGAGATGGCAGCGCTTTGACGAGGTTCGAGTTCCAGCTAGGAACAATAGAGCTGCAAACAGCCCCCATTTGCGCTCACTAAGTGATTGTTGACGTACTAGTGGCTAATTTTTTTTCTATTCTATAGATATTGATATCTAGAACAAATTTTTCTAATGGTTTTTTGCATTTCGAGTCGGGCTCATATAAGAAAAACACTAAAAAGGCCTTTGAAAAGACCTTCTCCCGATTGGTGAGGAAATGGTCAACTTTTTTCAATTTTTTATGGAATTCTTTTTTAAAGATCTTAATGAGTTTTACATTTTTTGTCTTTGGCGTTTTTTCGATTAATCACATCCTGAGCTCGTAATTTCAATTAGTTTATCAATTGTTATAAAAAAATGAAAGTACTAGTAGCTGTTTTTCTTACTGATCGATAGCTTTCATTATTTAAATGAAATTTTGTAAATAGTTTTCATGCTTTTTGGATGACGTATTCATAAAAAAATAATAATATAGTGCGAAATCCTTCTGTGATAACTGTGGCGCCTCAGTAGCGCTTCAGGTCGCAGAGTGGGGATAAGGTAAACCTACGTTAATGTTGAAGAGTGATGGAGAGCGTGAGTCAGAGTTGAAAAGAACGGACGTATCTACCTTTTTCCGAAAAACTTAATTATTACGATCTCAGTATACCAGTATGGTTTGATTCAAGAATCCACTAAAGTAGTGGTTCTCCGGGATCTAATTTTCTGGCAAGAGTTTATCCGTAGAAATAAAAAATTAACGTTAGTCAAGTCACGACCCAAAAACACAACCTCTGTGTTGCCAACGCAATCGCGGCGGCGCCAAGCGCTAGCCTAACCTCAGAATCTTCGATACCTACACCTTCTGAATCGACTGAAACAATTATGATGGACAACATCAGCGACTTACTCACCTCCGAGTCAGCTACAGGCCCCAACAACAATAACAACAACAACTACCAATATCAAGGGAACCCTCAGATCCCAGAATCTGACTTGAATTATAGTTTGTCACCCCCATTCCCCCTCACCCAAAATGATCAATTTCTTTCTCTTTCCCAAAAGCTTCACTCCCCCACAGACATACTAAACACATTACAATCGAATCTCACCGAAGAAGATAACATGAACACAAGTCTTTTGTATGCTGCAAGACAATCGGAATACCTAGCCCATGCTACTACCAACCAACTCCCACCCAATTACACCGACCCCTCTCTCAATACTCTAAGACACTTCAATAATCCATCTCCACAAAGTTCAATCTCATCCCCACTACTTGATGATTTGGTAGACACGGTCATGGCTGTCGACCAGAAATCTGCTAACAAAAATATTTCTAGCAAAAGAGCAAGTCCTAGCGAAGAGGATGAGAGCGACCCTGACTTGTCTCCATCCAACCCTACCAAACAGCCACACATCCCCTACCACCTACAACACAGGATGGTAACCCTAAACAGAAACAAACTGCAGACCAACAACAATCTTTTGCTAAAAACTCCTCTCCAGCAAATCCCACACTCGAGGAGATCCTTTCATCCACTCAATCTCAATCCCAAACTCGCCCTCGTCCCACTATCCCCGATAATCTCCGATCCAATCGCTATCCACTAAACTCCAGAAATCGAACCTTTGAAGTTCTTTTCCAATCAGACTACTCTAAACCGAACGTGAAGCATCTCCACGGTATCCATCTTGCAAGAATTATCCACAGAATTTTGAAAGAGGCAAAGATGGGAAACGACCATCACCAAACTAGAAAAGTAGGTTTTTCGATCATCGTCCCCTTCTATAGTGCCAATCAGGCCAACACGGTCATGAATCACCCATCTCTTGTAACTGACAACATAATTGCCTACATCCCTGAATTCAATCTGTCGAGACAAGGGCTCATCAAAGGTGTCCCCCTTGATCTCACTAATGAAGATCTCATGACCGATCTCAAGAGCTCAGTCCCATTCACACAAGTCACCCGTTGCAATCGCTTCATCAAAAAACCAAATGGCTCAAGACACATGACTCAATCAACCACCATCTTGATCAAGTTTGAAGGGCAAATACTACCACCCTCGATCTCACTTTACAATGTACGAATAGACGTCCTTCCCTTTGTATCTCAAGTCAAAAGATGCTCCAACTGTCTTCGCTTTGGCCATTCAAAAAAACATTGTCAAAGCGAACCTACCTGCAACCATTGCTCCCAAACTGCCCACAACACCTCTCCCTATCCTAACAGCGATAAAGTTCCCCAATGCATAAATTGCAAGGGTCAACACACATCAACAAATGATGAGTGTCCCATTCTCCATTTCCAACGACAAATCCATCAATTTGCAGCAACTAACGGCATTTCTTACACTAAAGCCAGATACATCCTACAAAAGAACACTAATAACACCTCCAACCCACAGGCCCAACAATCTATACCCCTAACTAATACATCCCTTTTCCCCTCTTCTCCACCAACGTTCAACAACTCTTCTTTTCCACCCATGAAACCTACTCACCTCTCCCCCACCATCCAGGATCGCCGCGACCAAGCTCGCACCACGAGACTTCCTCAGATGTTGGACAAGTCGTTGCCCCCTGACACACTTTCTTCCCCTCCCAATCTCCTTAATCAAATACCCCCTCGGACCTTCACCTCCGTTCCTCACTCAAAACCCCCAAACCAAAATCGTCAACGACGACAACCCTCTACTCCAACACCTACCCCAAATCACAATCACCTATTGCTCTCACCCAACGGTGCTAACTACCTAAGTGCATTCAATACCCAAAATCCTTCAAAAACCGTACAACCTCCTCAATCCACTTATTCTCCCCAGCACAATATCTCAAATAATAAACCCACAGGCCTACAAGAAATAATGATCCAAATCAAGAATTTCCTAGATATTTTTCTTACAAAGATACACGACCTAGTGAAAATCCTTGGTCTTAGTAACCAGCTCAACGATATCTCCAATCTTGTCAACTCCTTCCAAGCTCCAGACTTGTCTCACCTCCCTGCTCCCATCCCAGGAACGATCCAAACACCTCTCCCCCCAAGTACCATGACCACCACTGCATCTACTACTACTTATACCACCCCCACCACTACTACCACCAATACAGGCTTCACAAATATCACCTCTTCCAAACAAACTCCCTCCCCTCTCATTTCAAACTAAATCCACCAATGGATTATGCAGATACCAACAAAACAAACAACACTTCTCTTAAATTTTTACAATGGAACTGCCGAAGCCTCAGGCCTAAAATAGGAGAAATTCGAAACATAGCTCACGAATACGATTTAATTCTACTGTCAGAAACTTGGCTAAAACCCGATCAATTACCAGTCAATATTCCAGGCTTCCAACTACTCAGAGAAGATGTCCTAGATCAGCAGGGACTAGGAATAGCCCTTGCCATCCGAAATAATATCACATACACCCGTATCCATAACATTGACAAAATCTCTCCTAACTTACACCTTCTTGGCGGTAAGATTCCATCCACCAGTGGGGAAATAGCCATTATTTCTCTTTATAAAAAAACAAGAGCCACGATATCTTCCGACGAGTGGTCGAAACTTCTCAACCTTTGTCCCTCCGCTCATGCTACCATCATAGGGGGCGACTTCAACTCTCACTCTGAGGTGTGGGGGAGTGTGGCCTCCTGTGACTCGGGTTCCAACCTCGCTGACGCTCTGGCTAATTCCCACCTCCTTCCACTTAACGACGGTACCCCGACGAGAATCTTTTCCCCAAACGAAGCTCCCTCCTGTGTCGACCTCACACTGGTCTCATCGAACATTGCTCTTCATTCAAGCTGGTCAGTATTACCAGATCATATGGGCAGTGACCACTTCCCTATCTCCATCCTCATTAATTGCCACCCCGAATCCATAAAAAACTTTAATCACAAAATTAACAAATCTAAGATAGATTAGACATTATTCGAAGAATCATTGAACTCCAACATTGATCTCCTACTAAACCTCGCGAACGAAACCCCCCCTCAAACAAAATATGAAAAATTCATCGATAGCATAATGAATGCGATCTCCTCCTCAAACCCCAAACCCAAGAAGGCACCTCCTGAATCCAATACTCCCAACCAATCTAAGTCCAAAAAGCAAAAGAAAAACTCCCCCCCTGTCCCTTGGTGGAATGAAGAATGCACTAAAGCTGTTGACCTCAGAAGACAAACCACCACAGCCTGCAGGAAAATAATCTCAGAATAAAACTATATTGCAATGAAGAAACAAACTGCACTCACAAAACTTGTCATTAGAAAGGAAAAAATAAAAGGATGGGCCAGTTTTTGTATGACCCTAAACAGAGATATCCCCATAGTCTGGAATAAAATTAAATGGTTCAAAAATTGTCACAACTACAATCCTGCTCATATTCTCAAGCAAGATAATGAATCTGCCACTAAAATGAGAGAATTTATCTCGGATTTTTGGCCAAACCTCCCTCCTGATTACTGCCCCCCTCCTCCTCCTACCATGCCATTCGAGTCCAACCCCTTCCTCGAAAAAGATTTCTCCCCTCAGGAGTTTTCACAAGCCCTCCATTCAATGAAAAAGCAATCCTCACCAGGTCTTGACAAAATTGATTACATAATCATAAATAAACTACCCCCAGAATACAAAAGCATTCTCCTAGACATATTTAACGAGCTTCTGGAATCAGGCCAGTTCCCTGACACCTGGAGACAATTCCTCATATTTCTTCTTCCAAAGTCATCCCCTAACAAGTTTCGACCAATCGCTCTTGCCTCTTGTTTTTTAAAACTATGTGAAAAAATCATATCAAATAGACTAACATGGTGGCTTGAAACTCAAAATGTTCTCCCAAATACCCAATTTGGGTTCAGAAAGATGCGATCATGTGCTGATAATCTGGCTGATAATCTTATCGACAGAAATACTGACTGGATTTGCGTCCAACGAATATACTGCTTGTGTCTTCGTGGACATAAAGGGCGCCTTTGATCATGTAGAGCCCTCCATACTCTACGAAGATCTAGCTCGACTAGGAATTCCCCTGAAAATAGCCAATTTCATATATTTCCTCCTTGCTTACCGACAATCATTCTTCGTCATTCAAGGTAACCTTGAAGGACCCTACCCAATGGGCATAGGTACGGGTTAAGGCTCTGTACTTGGCCCTATCCTCTTTAATCTCTACCTTGCCGACCTCCCATCAATCCAAGATCTTGATGCTCACTCCATATCGTTTGCTGATGACTTAGCTATCTATTCTCGTGGTCGCAACCTCAACACCGTTTTAGCTTCGGTGGAGAAATCGGTAAACAAAATCTCCAAGTTTCTGACAGGAAAACACCTAGAAATCTCCCCGGAAAAATCTCATCTAATCATTTTCTCCAAAAAACAATTCAAACTCTCCGAATACTCTATCTCAATCAACCACTCTCCAATTATAGCCGAAGAATCCACAAAGTTTCTTGGGATCAATCTCGACTATAGATTCTCCTTCTCTAAACAAATCAATTCCGTTGCCCAAAAGGGCAACAAGATAATTTCTCTTATCAAATCATTAAGGAAAACTTTCTATGGAGCCGACCCCAGAAACCTAATGATATTCTACCGAGGCCTTCTGCGTAGCTCAATCGAATATGGTAGCCACATACTTCATTTCTCCAACACCAATGAGTTCGAAAAACTAGACAAAATACAATACTCTGCTCTGAGACTAGCTATCGGTTATCGCAATTCCACTCCAACAAACGTCATGCTAGCTGAAACCTCTGAACCTCCACTATTCCTTAGAATATCTGAACCATCCGACAGATTCATGATGAGAACATTCTCACTTTCAGAACATCCCCTCCTCGACCAACTCGCAAAACTTCATCTCATCCTTGAAAAGAAGGGAGCAAACATTCACCAAATCAAAACCAATTTCCCCCTATATCGTTCGCACAAGACACTACTCTGTCACCAACCCAAAATTTACTCCCACGCTCTCCCAGTTCCTTATCAATTGCCTTTCAGCCTCGTTAACTCGACTCCTGAAATTATCACCTCAATAGGCCAACGAATCAAAAACAAAAAAAACATTGAACTTGCCCTCCAGGATGAACTACGAGCAATAAACCTTGACTCGCACACTCAAATCTACACTGATGGCTCAAAAACCTAAGATAGCAACTACGTGGGTTATGTTGTTTTCATCCCCTCCCATAACATAACAATCAAACATAAAATCTCATCGTACGCCTCAATCTTCACCGCCGAAGCCCTTGTCATTCTCACCTCTCTCAACACTATGGAACATAATAACATATCAGACTCCGTGATTCTCACTGACTCCCTAAGCGTCCTCACAGCCTTAACTCACCTTTCCCTCAAATCCACATCCCACATTGTCTTCCAAATTCTCGAAAAATGGTCTCTCCTAACCCTCAGTGGATTGGAAATATCATTTGTATGGATCCCATCCCATGTCGGTATCTCCGAAAACGAATCTGTTGACTTACATGCAAAAGAAGCAATCAAAAACGGAGAAGACAAGTCTTCTTCAACCATCCCCCACTCCGATTTCAAAGGTTCCATTACCACCAGAATGAAGTCCAGAACTGCCAATCTACTTCGCCTACAAGCAACAAATCTGAACAAAGGCCGAGAATATTTTAAAAAATTTTACAAAGGCTGGCATCCCCCCTGGTTCCAAACTCTCACAATTGACCATCCCCAAATCACAATGATTTCAAGGATGAGATCGAACCATTTCAATCTCAACCAGAGTTTACACTGAAAAAAAATCGTCGACTCCCCATTATGCTCTTGCAACCAAATTGAATCCCTGGCACACGACTTCTGGTATTGTCCACAGTATACAAAAGAGCATGCAGTTTTAGTTAAAACTTTGAAAAAACTAAACGTCAATTCCTTCAATCTAACAAAAATGTTAACTTCTCCCTCTTCCAAAATCTGTTATATAATCACTAACTACCTCAAATCAATCAACAAACTCATAAAAGAAAGCAAAACAATAACTATTTAATACACTTCTACACCCTTACCCAAAAACCCCTTCCCTATCGACAACCGCTACTTATGAAACGTCCCTGCAGAGGGATAACGGCCGCAAGACTATACAGTCAGTGCCAGAAAAATCGAAGAAGAAGAAGAAGAAGTCATGGAGAATAGAGCTCTATTCTCCGTGAAGAGCTCTATTGCTCTGAGCTCTATTCTCCATTCTCCAACAGGTCTCTATTCTCCATGGAAGAAGTTAAAGAGTGATGGAAGAGGCGATTCACTTCATTGGGTCAAGGAAATTGTTCTTTGTTATTTTATGTATCAACGTTTGTATATTTTAATAACGACTTTTCTTTGGTTTTTAAAAGGCTTTTCATCGATCATTTTCGATATATTGAGAAATTTATTTTCCTTATGGACAAAATATATAGCCAGGGAAAATATGTCAGATAAATGTCAAGATTCCGCCACTATTTATTATGGCACATTATCATCATTCCATTTTATTATGACACGATTCATCATAATCTATTTCATCACAAGCACAATTTATTACAACATATCTCATGGCAATTTGAACTCATCACAAATCTATTCATCACAGTTATAACATAACATTTTTAAATACATTACCAATTACCAACACGTTTGGCTCAATATAAAAACAGTATCAAAAAAATGCGGAACGATATAAACAAACATCTTTCAAGAAATTATTGAAATTAGCCATCTTTAAAAAGCCTTTTTTGCCTCTCTGGCTCAGCACAAAATGTAAAGGCATCGTGGTTACCGTACAATACTAATTCCCAACGACGAATGACTCACACTCTCTTGTGGAACTCAGGATACCCCCCCCCCCATTCAATTACGCCATAATCAATATATTGATTGCCATTTCGGGCAACTACTCACCATTAGAAATTGAATTTATATGTAGAAATGATTGATTAGAAAAAATATTATTTATATAATGAATAATGCTGTGATGAGTTTTTCATGTGATGAACAGCGCTGTGATGAATTAATCATGTGATGAAAAATAATGTGACGAATTGTCCATGTGATGAATTTTAGTGATGAAACGTGCCGTAATATCACACAACTGTAATAAGTAGAGGTGATACCAAATGTCAAATATATTTGCAGAAACAAAGGCATTAGGCAAACTCACATTAATCTAAAAGGGTGGCGAGCATATTCATTGAATATATAGGATTAATTCTATTTATTTCTCACAACTCAATTAAATAGGAATGTTTTTTGAAACAGTTTAACTAATTTCATAAGTATTATGTGAGATTGAATGGCCAAAAAATTATTATAATTAATAAAACATTCAAAAATCTTGATAAACCGTCCACTTATTTTTTTTTTCAATAATGTTGTTCACCAACCACGTTGATTTTCAAATTCCGTGAATTATATAAATTGCAAATTTCGCTAAAATAATAATCGTCATATATGAGAAGAATTATTTTCATCACTTAGGACAATGTTTTTCCCAAATCCGTGAAAATACTTTTCCCCAATTCATGATTTTGAAAGTAAGAGTACCCGTGGCCAATTGAGCGTCTACAGGCAAGCAATAATTACAAATACTGGAGTTATTTACAATCACTGAAGGATTGTAAACGATTTCCCCATATTTGGAAACAGATTGTAAAATTTTCCATGTAAATGAACTATGATACCAATGTTATTAATGAAAATCATTACATAAAAAATTTAAGTAGACAGTTTACCAACCTTTTGGAATAATTTATTAATTAAGATAATTTTTCCCCCTTTTTTTAAAACCAACGAAAAGTCGTTATTAAAATGTACAAACTTTGATACATAAAATAACAAAGAACAATTTCCTTGACCCAATGAAGTGAATCGCCTCTTCCACCACTCTCTAACATTAACGTAGGTTTAGCTTACCCCCACTCTGCGACCTGAAGCGCTACAGACGCGCCACAGTTATCACAGAAAGATTTCGTATTATATTATTATTTTTTTGTGAATACGTCATTCAAAAACATGGAAACCATTTACACAATTTCATTTAAATAATGAAAGCTATCGATCAGTAAGAAAAACAGCCACTAATACTTTCATTTTTTTATAACATTAGTAAACTAATTGAAATTACGAGCTGAGGATGTGATTAATCGAAAAAATGCAAAAAATGTAAAACTCATTAAGATCTTTAAAAGAGAATTTCATAAAAAATTAAAAAAAAGTAGACCATTTCCTCACAAATCGGAAAAAGGGCTTTTCAAAGGCTTTTTAAATGTTTTTCTTATATGCGCCCCACTCGAAATTCAAAAAACCATTAGAAAAATTTGATCCACGCCTCAATATCTATCAAATAAAAAAAAATTAGCCACTAGTAAGTTGACAATGGGTTTCTCCTTTTATAAAGCCTTTTTTGGGGGCTGTTTGCAACTCTACATGGCGATGGCGACGGGAGAGAAGAAGCTTGGGGCCATCCTAGGGGTGGTGTATCCTTGAAGTGGTCTCCTTCAACCAAGGAAAGGATAATGAGAGGGGAGAGGAAACTTGGAGTCGTCCTTTGGAAAGGTGCGGCCTTGGAGGACTTTCTGGCGATGGCGATAGCGATGGTGATGGCTTCGCGGGTCTACGATTCAACCGACTTTTTGCAAGTCCCTGGATGTGGTGCAGGACAAAGGCCGAAGACTGGGGCAACATACTGTATATTATACTGGCTCATAGGGTATTCATGTATTTTGTTTTTTATAACTTTCAATATACTTGGGGTTTATTATAGGGATGGGAACAAAATGTGAAGACTCGAGAGGGTATACATGTAGATGAATAAATAATAGAAAAATGACATAAAAAAACAAATATATTAATTGATATATTTTTATTGTATACTAACTAGTGTGGCCGGCGTTGCTGGGGCAACGGTTTTTTTCTGCCTATTATTTTTGAATTAAAAAAAAATTTTTAATTAATTTTTTGGTGGTTAACGCGGGTTAGAAATGAAAATAAAAATCATTAGCTTTACAATTTCCATAAAATTAGAAAGAAAAAAAAAAGCGAATTGCCTCGGTTTTATAAAACTGAGAACAAAAAAGAGTCCAAATCAAAAGATGTTTTGGAATTTCCTCCAAAATAGAAAACTCTTTCTTGTATCTTTCTAACACTTATTAAATTTTATGAATTCTCCAGAAGGTTTAAGGGTTTTCCAGAAAGTTTCTTGAGTTTCCCAGAAGTTTCTACGTTGATTGCTGCAGTATGTCAGACTGTCCTCGTGATTCAAATTGATAAGAGGATTCAAGATTATTTTGGAAAAACCTCGAGAATTTTCTCGAATTTTTTCGGAGACTGAATAATTTTCTGGAATTTTCTCGTAAACCGGAAGGTTTCGGAGGGTTTTCGGGCGTAGAAAAATTTATCCGATGCCAAAATTCTCCGGCGACAAAAATCCCCCAAATTTTATATCGTTGAGTGGATATATAGCCTCGTTCTTCTAGTGAAAAAATGTTCCTCACCACTTGATTGATTCCTGTCTTTTTTTCCTCTGAAATTTCTATTTTGCTCAAAATTTTTTGCAAAATCGAACCCTTCACCCGCCTGAAAAAAAATACATGTCCAAATAAATTTCACATATATTTCAACTATATGACATATAAAAGCGGCAAAAAAGCTGTATGCGAAATATATGACAAATATATTTTCGTATTACAAAAAAATAATATTTCCGACGAAGGGTGAAATCTCCCGAAATCATGTGAAATCATTGAAATCATCGAAATCACGTGAAGTCGAATTCATTTTGAAACTGTGTTATCACTTAATGAGGGAGTGAGTAAGCCTTCGATTTCAGAAGTTTTTTATAATTTCGAAATATTTTGCACGTATGGGACATATATTTCGAAAATATAAATTAAAGAAATATGCAGAATATATCTATTTATATATTATGTACATTTTAAATATATGCGAAATATATTTCTACTATAGAAAAAATAAATTGTAAGATATATATTATTTATATAGGGGAGAGTGGAGCAAAATGGAACAGTAGGAAAAAATGAAAATGGAGCGAAATTCAGACAACTTTTTTTTTATCTAATGTGAGGTCAAAAATGATATTTCAGGGTTGAGTCAGTGATATCAGTCTACTATCTAGTTTTCGTTATTTGGTAATCTAAAGGAGATAGAAAAAATTTGATGAGAACCTTTTTTATATTTCAAGGGCTATAAGAAAGGTCATTATAAGACTTTTGATCTTGATTATAAAATAATTCGAGGTTAACTCAGTGACAACAGTCCATTTTGCAGTTTCTGGCTATTATTTCGTAATCTAAGGGAGATAGAAGAATTTGAATGGGAACCTTATTCGTAGAAAACCTCAAGGGCTATAAAAAAAGTTTTAGAAAGTTTGAGAACTGTTCTGAATTTGTTTAAAAATTCGAGAAACTTGAAGAATTTTCTCGAAATTTCCATAAGTTTCTTGCAATTATTCGAAATTTCTAAAAACTTGGAGAATTTCTAACAAATTTCTAGGAGTTTTTGAAATTCCTCAAAAATTTCTAAAGGCTGCTTGAATACCTCCAAAGTTTCTTGAAACTTGAAGAATTTCCTCGAATTCGTTTGAAATTCCCGAAACTTGGAGAATCGCCTCAAAAGTCCTAGAAATCCGGAGA
Organism: Diachasma alloeum; assembly: GCF_001412515.2. Classification (NCBI taxonomy): domain Eukaryota; kingdom Metazoa; phylum Arthropoda; class Insecta; order Hymenoptera; family Braconidae; genus Diachasma; species Diachasma alloeum. Next base: position 46,249 of record NW_021680938.1, read on the forward strand.
ATTTTCTCCCGTTCTCTACAAAATTTTAGCATTTCCTGAGGGGGTAATCACTCATGAAATTTGGTGTACCGATGAGAATGAAATCCCATGAAATCTTTTGAAATCTTATGAAATCTTGAAATCCTGCGAATTTCTTTGAAATCCTGTGAAATCCTTTGAAATCTTGCGAAATCCTTTGAAATCCCGTGAAATCCCTTGAAATCCCGTGAAATCCAATGATTTTTTTTTTAGAAATTTATGGAATTTTGAGGAGGAATGCATGAATTCTATGGAATCTTTTGAAAGTTAAACATCACTAGGATGACAAGGAGAATTTCACGAAGGTTAAATATCACGAGAATCACAAGGGGAATGTCGAATTCACGAAAGTCACAAGGAGATGGTTAAATGTCACGAGGGTCACGAAGGTCGCAAGGGGAAGATCAAAATTCGCGAGGATCAAACATTATGAGGGTCACAAGAGAATGGTCACACTTAATGAGAGTCATGAGGATGACAAGACGAAGGTCAAATTTTACGAAGGTCACGACGATCACAACCAGATCATATTTCACAAGGTTCAAACGTCACAGTTAATGAGGGTCATGAGTTTCATAGGGGGAAGATCAAATTTCACGAGGGTCATGAAGGTCACAACGAGAAGATCATATTTCAACATTTAATCAATTTCGTTGTGCATACAGACAGAAGGCTTGTTTATGGACTACTTGACCTTCATGAAATATGATTTTGTTCACTTGAGCTCGTGACTCCCGTGATGTTTGACCTTCGAGACATTTGACTATCTCCGTGTGACTCGTGACGTTTGACCCTCTCAAAATCTGACCTTCCACTCGTGATGTTTGACTCTCGTGAAATTTGAGCATCTTCTTGTGAGCCTTGTAAAGTTCGACGCTCATGACATTTGACCTGCCTCTATTGTGACCCTCATGCAATTTGATCTTCCCCATGTAGCCTCCGTGACCCGCGTTAAATTTGACCTTCCCCTTCCTTTTGCGATCCTGGCGATCTTTGACCCTCGTGTGATTGGAAATTTTAGGAAATTTTTCAGAAGTCCTCGAAATTTTCTGAAATCTTATGAATTGCCTTGAAGTCCCTTGAAATCCCTTGAAATCCTTTGAAATCCCTTAAAATTTCTTGAAATCCCTTGAAATTCTGAAAAGATTTCAGAATCTTTGAAATTTTGACATCTTGAAATCTAGTGTACACGTTTTTTTGGAGTGATTACCCCCTCGGCATTTCCTAGAATACCGTTAAATGGTGCTTGTGGTCCAGGGTCATTCCGCGAATCAACCCCCAAGATCAAATGTAAGACGTGTAAAAAACCGAAGAATAAAAAAAAATGATACATGAAAACTGAAAAATTGAAAATAAAGAAATTCCGAAAGTTGTAAATTAAACTCACTGAAAAAATTAAACTGAAAAATTAGGTCCGTTGCTGGTCGCTCGCTGCAGAGATTATTCTCTGCTCGCTGCGCTCGCTCCCATCGTGCACTCATTGATCAGGGGTGGGTTGAAATGTGTGTGACCCATGACGGGTCAAACAAATAGCTTCCCGACCGATTCCCTTTTTTTTTGGTTCATTAGAAAATGATACACACGAATTCTAAGAGTTTCATACCAATAACTCAACAACCGCTGAGACGATTTGGCTTAACATCCAATCACAATCAAGTGACATGACAATACGTCGATTGCAAAAAATTGATCCCAATCCCATCATTATTATATAACAAAACGTTCATTTACCTGAAAATCTAGCGATTTTTCACATATTTTTTCCGAATAACTAAAACGCTGAGGCAATTGTGTTCACAATCTAATCAGTTCTAAGTTTCATGAAGATACATCGATTAAAAAAAAAATTGAATTGCATTGTTTGTTCAAGAGAAATCGTAGCACAAAATTTCGACCACATACACACACACACATCCACGCATACAGACCGGTCTCTTAAAAGTGTCGGAGAGTTTGTAGGCGTCATGAAACGTGGAGAAATCATGAAATATTCGCATTCGATTTTCGGGGTCATTACAATAGCTTCCTCCCTTTGGGTCGGGAAGCTAAAAAATGAGAACTGAAAAACTGCAAAATCTCAAAATGAAAACTTCTGACAAAAATGTTATTCTCAAATAGATGAAAAAGAGGTAAATATACAATCAAAAGCGGAAAATGGAAACTCAAATTGGAATTTGGAGAATTTCACAGGAACTGGAAAAGTTTTGGGAACAAAAGAAATGGCAAAAAAAAGTCCGGGGGGGACACCTTTTTTTCATCCATTTGAGAATGACATTCTCGCCAGAGGTTTTTATCTTGAAATTATTCAGTTTTTTATTTTCATTTTTCAGTGAGTTTAATTCAAAACTTTTGTCGGGGATTTTTAGCTGTTAACTGCTTATTACACGGCGGTGGCATGAAATAACTTCCCTTATCGGGGAGCTAAAAAAGGTCCTATAGGTTTTCCTAAGCAAAATTCATTACTGTTCTATTTTGTCATGCCGTTCCATTTTGCCCCGCCATTCCATTTTGCTCCATTCTCCCCTATGAAATATATGAGCGGGAATATTTGAAATATAATTATATTACAGTATATTTGCTCAGAACTGCTCCAAAACAATACCAATGATGAGACAAAATTTCATATTTTAAGCCTCACCTTCACCTTCACCTTTTCCTTCGTAGATTTATAAAAATTTATCGAAAAATCCCAGAATTGTCGAAGTAGACACAAATTTACTAAACTCCTCAAGTTCAGGGTTCATATTCGTATATGGGCCCAAGCGAAAACAGTTGATTTTGTTCAACTGAATCTGACTGAAACTAAATAATGCCAAAACTATGACAAATAATCCAATTCCGCCAATGTCATTGGAAAGCAGAATAGTGTAGCTTCAATTTTCTCTTAGCAGGAAACGGAATCCCCTCAGTTTACCGACGATTTTTCGAATGGTCATTTGACGGTCAAATAATTGACTGAGGCCTTTGAGGCTTTATACATTTGATATTGAGGGCATTATCTATGACCTGATCTATTTTCATGTTGATATGAGGAATAAGAAATTAGAGATTTAATTACCACCGGAAACTGTTATGAAAAAAGCCAAATTTCTTGCCTATTATTCGACGAATTTCAAAATATTGATATCAGGATCTAGGATTTATACTGTATAATCCAATGAATGTTAAAGAGTTGAGATTCTCCGAATAATTTGGGCATACGGACCATTTGAAAATTGAGTGATAAATAATTAGGAAGATAAAGTGAAGACGCTGCAAATACAAATTTCTAAGGATCCACTAGATGGTTCTGGTCTACCCTCACTCCTCCCATTTTCCGTAAGTACACGGCGTCCCCACACTGACGCCCAACACAATTTACATGAATTCTTTACGGACTGACATCATCGCATCTATGCTAGTGCCATCTATTGGTTGGTATGTATCCATCTAGCGAAGGGTAGCTTCACTACGATTTTTCCGGGGGTATCGTTACCTCTTTAGGGGTCATTGAAATATACTATATACTGGAAAGGGCACTGAGCCGCCCGAAGCGAGCCGAGAGAGAGGGTCGATTTTGGGGGCCACCGGTCTCTGTCGTACCGTCTGCTCCAAAAGTATTCTCTTACCTTGGACAGCGCATAGAATTTAGCATTGGCATTCAGTTCTTTTTGGTTGCATATGTCATTTTTGTTAAAATTCAAACTCATAACATGTGACAGTTGAAAATTTTATTCTTTCCCAATGTATACTGATACATGGGGTATTTACAATTCTATTATGAGTAAATTGACATGGAAAAAATACGTAAGAATATACAATTCAATAGATTCTTTATTCAATTAATCTGACGGGAAATCGAAATCCTCTGAGTCAGTACCGTCCTCAGTATTCGGAATTTCAAATTTCGGTATGTCCAATATAATTCCTGAAACAAAAAGTTGGTATTTGAATGATATAAACTTTTATTTCAAGAGGAATTAATTCCTCAAATTCAAGAACATGCCTCGAGTTTCTGATCTCTATTTAATCTTTCCAATACTGTGATGAAAAAGTAGAACGCCCCAATATTTATTTATCCTTCTAGCATCAAAACAATCTTTAAGGGGTAACGGAACCGACCACAAAAAGACGTTTACCAAAAACAAGTTTTCTTGGATTCTATGCAATGAGAATCAATGAAACTTTTTCCCCGTATTGAAAGTAGCGGAACGCATCGCTCTCTTCTCATACTTTTCTTATTTACGCAAAAAAAATTGCAAATTATTTAACGGCAAGGACCAGGGCAAGGCCGACGCCATTTTATTTGTAGGAATCTGCCAAGTCATGGTAGAAAAACCGATTTTTTGTAGATTTTTCTTGACCGATGGCTATTTTCATGAGAAGAGAGCGATCCAGTGAGGTCCAAGACAGAGATTTTGAGTACAAAAACGTACTTTTGTTGCGTAATTTTCGTAAAAACTTGTTTATGATGATTGAGTGGTATCCAGGAGGTAACATGTCCTTTACAGGGTACCAATTGTAAGAGGGAAATACTTTTACGAGTCAGAAGATGATATAGAATGTTTCCATACCATTATTATTTATTTATATCCATTTATTTATATTTTATGGGCTTTTGTACTTTTCACGTTCAAAATAAAAAAAACCACGGCAACCTGCAATATCGATAGGGGGGACCCCTAACCTCTAGGTGCGACGGGTTCCGTTACCCCTTAACACATCAATTCACTGCGCATAACTCAACCTAAGCTTCCCAACTCGCTTGTACCGTGTTTTTGGATACGTTACGCGCATGCGCGCCGTCGATAGAGTGAGAGAGGTGGCCCTCGATAGAGTGAAAGAGGTGGAGTTGTCAAATGTCATTAAAATTAGCATAAATCGATACAAACCATTTGGGAAATGCAAAGGAGCATGATTAGGAGGTTGCGAATCAGAAATGATTAGAAAGTAAATTTTTTAATTTTACCACTACCCTCTTTTCGCGCATACTATTGCGCTGTCTTTCCGTCTTTCTTTTCTTTCTGCGCTAAATTTTTAGTAAACTAAGTACCTTTGAATCTGTTACCGATAAAGGAAAGTGGGGCCAACTGAAACAGCTGAAAAACAACTATTTGACGCATCAGTGACGTATTCATTAGGCACAAGCCGTTTTGTGAAGGAGCATGCCGAACAGTCGCAATTTATAAAAATGATTTTTCAAAATTTATAAAAGGTCAAAAAGAATTGTTCAAGAGATAGATTGTTCCTCTGATCATGAGATCGCGCCAAGTGTTCACGTAAGGGGTCAAATATATTTGCTAATAAATTCCCACCCTGCACTACTTTACAAAGTCCCATGAAATAATTTTCAAAAATAATTAAATCCTTTAAAAAAATTGGCGGGAGGATCAGATATTTTGTCTAGTCACGGCGTATATCGCAAATCCACGTCTCTTTGGAGTCGTGGGTTCGAATCCCACCGCTGCCACCAAATGTTGTACCCAGCGCGGGGAGTACTTATAATTATAGTAGGTTCTAGGCTTGAAGGTATAAATCCCACCAATGGTTTATCGGCAGTTAAATATGAGAATTTATTACATAATTATAATAGAACCGACTGTAATGGTTAGGTGGGTGAGGTGTTGCTCCGGCGGACATCCAAGTTAAGCAGTGTTGAGCTGGGTTAGTACTTGAATGGGTGACCGCTTAGGAACACCTCGCTCGCACAAAAATTGCGGGCGGTAGGTACGGTGTAGCGGCCTAGTGTCTCCATCTAGTCAGTGTGACAGATGGATATATTAGGGCACTGCACAATCGGCCAGCTGTGCGACTGGAGTTTTACATGGTTTCCCGTGCAGTCCTACAAAGAGGATAGACCTGAGTAGAGGCCCGGATCGGGGGGTTTGACTGACTCCAAAAATGTCAGTTGGTACCCCACGGGAAAGGCGGCGTCCCGGTCGAATTGTCGGTAAATGTGAGTCGGGTGCGTGAGTAACTCGGCAGTATACTGGCGACAATATGAGAGTGATCTTTCCATCTAACCCCTACTTCCCCCACCACCGACGC
>NW_021680938.1:53667-57396 GCF_001412515.2 Diachasma alloeum
GAATGAAACCAATGCTGTTCGATGGAGAATTAAATTCCCCATCCTTCAACCCCCGTTTCATTCCTTAATCTCTGTAATAAGAAAATTAATATTGCAACGAAAGTCGCGGCGCTATGAAAAACTCAATGGTTTCTCGGTGCAGTGACTCCCGACAACTCGCCCGCTGACTTTCGTCGCAATATTAATTTTTTTATTGCAGAGATTAAGGGATGAAACGGGGGTTGATGGATGGGGAATTTAATTCTCCATTGAACAGTCTTTGTTTCATCCCGTAATATTAATTATTCGGCGAATAAATCAACTGAAAAACATAAAGTAAACATTGAGTACAAGGAGGACAAAAATCCCCCCCCTCCGAACCTGTCCCTGTCACAGCAGGACTGCTACTGCCGAGTTATTCACGCACCCGACTCACATTTACCGACAATTCGACCGGGACGCCGCCTTTCCTGTGGGGTACCAACTAACATTTTTGGAGTCAGTCAAACCCCCCGATCCGGGCCTCTACTCAGGTCTATCCTCTTTGCAGTCCTAGCTCGAATGGGGCACAGCTAAGAGTAAGACGGCCATGATACCGCAGATAACAATGAGAGGAAAAAGAAAGGGGGGGAGGCAGGCTAGAGGAGGGGTTTCAAATCGAGAATTACTTCGATAAAACCAATGAAATAGAGAAAATAAAAAAAAAATAATACTCAATTATAAGAACTACGTCATCTGACTGATTAGAAAGAATTTACGACTTTTGTACACGTCGGAGTCCAATTCAGGTCTGATCTGTGCAGACTCAACTATCTCTTAAATAATACATTGATTGTTTATATTTCATCACTTGGTCAGCATAATCCAGTTACGCTGGCAAGTGTCACGCTGACGATGCTGTATGCCCACATATTCAACAATAACGCAATTGACCAAATCTGGGCCATAACATTTCGCCGGTCAGGCCCAAAAATGATGTCGCTAAAATTGTTTCGAGCGTCAGACCTAGCACTTATGACTCTCAACGAAGTGGCTGAGGAAAAAGTTGGACCCTCAATTTGAACGATTAAAAAAATCATTTTCACGTTCAAGGCCGAAGTCACTTTAGGCCTAAAAAGGAATATTCTCTCATAGCCAGACCAAAAAATGATGACACTATAAAATGTCTCAACTGTCGAATCCAATACCCATGAGACCCAAAAGGAAGAGCTAAAAAGTTCGGCCCTGAATTTGACAGATACAAAACTATATTTTCACGTTCAAGGTCAAAACCGCATGAAGTCTAGAAAGGTATATTCTTCTATAAACCCGAAAACGACGAGCCCAATAAAATGCACCATATATCGGATCCAAAGCTATAAATTTTTCGATTCAAAAGCTTTTGCTATATTGCCTTTGAAAGATATTTTCAATCTTTCAAAGATGAATTTTTGACTTGCCAAAGATCCTTCGGCGTAAAAAAAATTTTTAATAATTTTTCAAATTTTCCGAAAGATCTTTCAAGAAGGTTTCGGTTTTCGACGGGAACTATAGCGTGAATTTTCACGGAGAGAAATATTCAATAAAAATTACGTATCTTTTCCGTAATTCCGGAGCGAAATTGGTTGTAGGAAATTTTACGGAACTGTCACGGAATTTTTTTACAGAACGTTCCGTAATTTTTATCTGTATCTCCTGTGAAAAATTACGATACCGTCACTTAAATTTTATGAGTCGATTCCGTAATCGATGAGCGAACTGTGAGTTCCGTAATTTTTACTGAATATTTCTCTCCGTGTTAATACACATTATTTGAAAAAGGGGCATATCAAAAGGTCAAAAAATGTTAGGACTATATTTTTCAATGACGTCCTCTCTTAAGACGACTCCATTTAACTTAAAAAAAGGAGCAATTCCGCGTCAAATTCGAAATGAAAAAAATTTTGTTTCCGATTGTCTTGTCGATTTTTTTTTCTGAGAAGGAGTACATGAGACCAATCATGAAATTTTCAGAATGTTTCGATTTTATTTCAACGAGTTATGATTTTAAGAAAAATTCACTTTTTCCACTTGAATTTTGATTGTTTGAGAAAAATGTGAAATAATTGAATGTAATCATTAGGAATCGAATTTTCGTTTTCACGCATTCGAAGATAATTGTTTAAAAATTTAAAATGAGCGCAATTTAACTCAGTTTGTTCCGTTTTTGGAGCCGTTATCGTGAAATTAACTTTTATTTCAATTTACAATTAATAGAAAACGTTTTTTTATCTGAAATTTTAGAGCTAATTTGGTGACATAATTTCTCACATTTTCACCGAAGGAAATCATTTTTTTTCACTTGCTCCCTGTTCAATTCATGATTTCTTTTGTCTTCGGAAAATTTCGTGGAAAAATTCTTAAATTAGATCATTTTTATTACTGCTCGCCCTTCGTGATAACTATCATTATGAACAGAAATTAGATCTATAAATGGGAGTTGTTAAGTTTTTAAATATATTCGAGATGAATCAAATAATAAAAAAAAAAATTTAAACACATAAATCAATAAATCAATCAAGACAGTACTTACACGTCCTTTGTCGTCACAACATATATTTAATGCACGAAATAAATTAATGAGCAAAATTTATTTAAATAGATATATGCAAAAGAAAATGAATTTATTTACTAAAATTATTTATTCAATTGTTTTCTTTTGTTGTTATAATTTTAGTTAGCTCGCAAAAACCCAATATAAAATTAATTTCACATTCACTCAACATCCGAAGTAAATCCCTGGATAATATCGTCACTTATTGATAATATAAAATTAACAATAAAAAGAAAATATATATATAGAAATTATAAAAGAATGCTCAAGCGTCTCTACTTCGGTTACGCACAATATGATAAATGATAATTAATAAGAGAATTAGCTGACCGTTCAGTTTCGCAGTCCAGAGACAAGAGAGCGAGGCCTGGCGTCATGACATCCGGCAGGTATCCAAAACCGTTGTCCCCTCTCCACACCCCAATGTACTTAATCGGCGCCAATATGATTTCAAATTTAAAATCATTACAGAGTGAAGAGAACGAATATCATTCAACAAGAGCGGAGAATAAACTAGCTTTGGAGGAAAAGCTTCGAATCCTTCAGAAAATCTTAATTGTGCTGAAAAAAATTCTAACATGATATTCTCACGGTTGAATTTGCTCAGGCCATGCTTTGTTTTTTACCACGGTAAAGGTCCCTACGATGGAGTGGGTGCAACATTTAAACGTTTAGCAGCACGAGCCAGGGCCGGTAGAAAGTGTGGGATGATGGTGAAATACCCATCTGGGATTTTGGGGTGTGGGGTTTACCCCACATGAGGGGGGACGAAAAATAGCTATTTTAGTCACAAGGACGTAATCTGGTGCATTAGGTCCGAGTGGCGAAAGTTATTTTTTTTCACATTTGATGAAAATCGCCATCACTTTCATTTAAAACTGTATATTTTCATCACAATGATGCAAAACGTTGTTTGAACGGGTGCGAAGGTTGTAAACCGAGATGTAGCCGAGGGCGGTGAAGTGTCGGCGCGGGAGGGGGTCTAGGGGAACGAAGTTGAGGGGGGGCGAAAAATAGCTATTTTAGTCACAAGGACGTAATCTGGTGCATTAGGTCCGAGTGGCGAAAGTTATTTTTTTTCACATTCTGATGAAAATCGCCATCACTTTCATTTAAAACTGTATATTTTCATCACAATGATGCAAAACGTTGTTTGAACGGGTGCGAAGGTTGTAAAC
>NW_021680938.1:57432-64718 GCF_001412515.2 Diachasma alloeum
GGGGGGGGGGGGACCCCCCCCCCGACTGAAGAAATCAAAACATCAAAAGAAAGAAATTACTCCCAAGAATAAAAAAAAGTAGATAGAAAAAATATTAAATAAAAAAAAACGTTTGCTTGAATCGCGTCAGTCATTTTTTTGACTTTCATTTTGCCCCACTCTTCCCAAAATTTGAAAAAAGTACTTCTCACTTGTTTCCATTTTCAATACCGTTTTAGAATTTAAGTTATGCTTTCACTTAAGAAAATATTTGACATTGTTTTCACTTCCATGATCCTCTTAATGGAAATAGTAGATTATGACATCAGGCGATAAAAGTATTATCTGGCGAATGTGGCTTTGTAATCCGAGCCGAAGGCGAGGATTATAATCACATTCACCAGATAATGCTTTTATCACGGTATGACATATTGTATTTTATGTCGTTGGGCCCGAAAACCGCGATCTAACCGAGCAAAGCGAGGTTAGAATCGCGGTTTATCGGGCCTAATGACATAAATCAATTTTTTGGCATCCTTGTATCAACTTCATATCTTAGCACCAAACAATTGAAATTATTATGCCACTTAGGAATTATCCAGCAATGTTCTTGATTTTTTATCATGAACAAATTACTTTTATTGACGTGGATACGTCTGTTTTCGATAGGGGGGTCATTCTGAACGTGCCTATACTGACGGCCAGCGCCCCGGGGGGGGGGGGCGTTCGTACTTCCATAACTGTACACCTCCGCGACTGTCCACAAACTTGGTGAAAAATGTGAGGGAACAACTGTACACAACCACGACTGTACACCATCCTTGCGGTCGGTCAAACAGTGTCGGTAGAGTAGAAATTGCATTTGTTTTATTTGCAGTCGATATTAATTATGGATGGCGCCATGTGTCCCACTATAGCAGAAATGATCGTCCACGATTCTACCGGGTGTCCACTATTAATTACACGCATATGTATCCCAAGTAGACTCTTTTGAATTAACACTGCGTAGCGCAGTCTCATTTGAATTGAGATATCAATCTCATATCATTCAATTGTTCAATAAAATTGAAAATGCAAATAAACTTACTGTGAATTTGATGGGAACCTCGAATTACATTTGTAATCGAATTACTTGAAAATTACTAAATCTATGTGATGTATAAAATTTCTTTGGAAGAGATTTGATTACACTGCGTATTTTTAATTTGTGATTTTCGATTATCAGTTCCGATAAATTATAGTAATCGATAGTAATTACAACGAGAATTACATCAAAATTTTATTGTGATTAAAAATGAAATCGAATTCATATATATAATTTACAATGCCCATTCGGAATTCCTCCAGTATCTGAAAAGTCTTTTGGCAAAAAATACTCATTGTGAAGGAAAAAAAATTTGCTGGAGTAAATTACATATTACAGCTGAGATTAGGAATTTCCAATTCCTAACTAAAAAAGGAATTTCGTAATCGTCATTTTCAGATTATAAAATGGTAGAGTAACTGCAATATTCGATTCCAAAATTACAAATTATTCGAGTAATTCTCAGATAATAATTCGAATTACTCACTCAATTTTGTAATTTGACAAATTTAAATTCTCGTGAGTTGTGCCAAAACGACGTCTAGACATTAGTTTCTAGATTTTAGAAACTCCTGTTCTTAAACTTTATCCTTGATGGGATCATATAAACTAATAAATTCGGAGATTGTTTTTAGAAACAAATATTTTCTAAAACCAATACTGAATTTTTCTTAATTTTAGAAAATTTCCAGATTGAACTAAAAAATTGCAACCGAGGTATTTAAAGGGCGTAAGTACCCCATACATCCGGAGGGGTGCCCAAATATCAGGAATTCCAGATGTGCACCCAAAAAAAAGTCGGTCTGAATCAGACCGATGCAAACCAGAATATCAGTCTGAATCAAGTCGAAAAATCGACTTGAATCAGACTGACATCGGTTTGATTCAGACCGATTTTTCGGTTTGATTCAAACCGATTTTTCGGTGTGATTCAAACCGATTTTGCAGTTTGATTCAGTCCGATTTTTCGGTTTGATTCAAACCGATCTGTCGATTTGATTCAGACCGAATTTTCGGTTTGATTCAGACCGAATTTTCGGTTTGATTCACGCCGATTTTTCGGTTTGATGCAAATCGATTTGTTCCTAAATTCTCGATGTACATTGTCAATGAGGTCCCCTTGGGGAGCCTCATACATGGGGGAAGGAGGGTGTACATAAAAAATTCAGTACACATTGAGATTTTGCATAGAAGGAGAGGCGGAAGGCTTGTGAATTGAGAATTCACAACCAAAAAAATTAAGTATGTGATTTTTTCAAAAATATTTCTAAAACGAAGGGAAATAGCGAATTTTTACAAAAATTTTGGGACGGGAGGGGGGGGAGGGTGCATTAAAAATTGGCAACCAAAAAAATTGAGTTGGCCGCTTTTTCAAAATATCTCGAAAACTAAGGGAGATAGCGAATTTTTACGAAAATTTTGGGGAGGGGGTGCACTGAGAATTCATAACCAAAAAATATGAGTTGGCGGGTTTTTATAAATATTTCTGAAACTAAGGGAGATGGTAATTTTTTACGAAAATTTAGGGGCGGGGAGGGGAGGTGCATTGAAAATTGATAACGAAAAAAAATAAAGTTGGCGGGTTTTTCAAAAATATCTCCAAAATTAAGTGAGATAACTAATTTTTACGGAAGAAGAGGGGGTGGTTCTCAATTTTGTTTCAATTTGTCAAAGTTGAAATTTTTGAAATTTTTCGAGCTCCTGAAATTTTTGAAATTTTTGCAATTTTTGAAATTTTTCGAAATTTGAATAAATTGAAAAGACCCCACTTGTAAAAATGAGCAATCTTCCTTAGTTTCTTAGATATTTTAGAAAAACTCACCGACTCAATTTTTTTGGTTGTAAATTCTCAATACACATCCCCCCCTTAGTTTCGAAGATATTTTTCAAATACCCCAATGACAACGATAACCCACCCTTTTATAAACTTTTCACAAACTTTTCACCCCTGCAGAACCGCCCTCTTTACAAGCACCACCCACCGGATATCACTACACCCCTTTTTAAAATTTTTGTGAAATTCCCTCTCAAAAATTAAAACAATTTTCTAGATTTTAGAAAATATTTTCTTCTAAAATTAAGTATATTTTGGTTTAAAATTAATCTCAATTCTGATCATTAATTTTACACGATTTTTTTCTAAAACTTTTTTCCAAAGCTAATCCACTTTTTTCTGTGTGTGAATCACACCGAAAATTCGATCTGAATCAAACCGAAAAATCGGCTTGAATCAAACCGAAAAATTGATCTGAATCAAACCGAAAAATCCACTTGAATCAGACCGAGAAATCGACTAGAATCAAGTCGATATCTATTACCTGGAACAGCCAGAATTTTTGCGTGAATCACTCCATTTTTCGGTTTGATTCAAGTCGATTTTTCGGTTTGATTCAGACCGATTTTTCGGCCTGATTCAGACCGATTTTTCGATTTGATTCAAACCGATGTCGGCAATAACCTGTTTCTACTTGAAATAAATCGACTTTCGACTTATATCAGACCCGGAATCCGGATTGGCGTAGTCCAAGTCAGTCGGTCTGAATCAAACTGAAAATCGGTCAGAATCAAACCGACGTCGATTTGAATCAGTACATTTTTTTCGGGTGTGAGGAGGGGTGATTTTGCAAAAAGGGCGAGGGGGAGAGGAGATTGGGCATTGAGAAATCACAATCTTTTAAAATTGAGTTGGTGGGTTTTTCCAAAATATTTCCGAAACTACAGGAGACCGCGAATTTTTACGAAAATCTGGGGGGGGGGGAAGATGCATTCAGAATTCACAACCAAGAAAATTGAGTCGATAGATTTTTCAAAAATATCTTCAAAATTAAGGGAGATGGCGAATTTTTACTGAAAATTTGGGGGAGAGGGCGTGTGCATTGAGAATTCGACACCAAAAAAATTGAGTCGGTAAGTTTTTCAAAAATATCTCCAAAACTAAGAGAAATACACAATTTTTACTGAAAATTTGGGGCGGGAGGGGGGTAGGAAGTTTTATTGAATTCTCCATGTACAACCCTCCCCCCTCAAACTTTCAGTAAAAATTCACTATCTCCCTTAGTTTCGCAGATATTTTTGAAAAACTTACCGACTCAATTTTTTTTGGTTGTGAATTCTCAATATACCCCCCCCCCCCGCCATTTTTGAAACAATTTTTTGAGTTAATCTGGAATGAATGATTAACACAAAATTGTATTGGGAGTGATTTCGCCACAAATTGGTCCGGTTTCATTCCTTGAAAATTTTAATTTTGTGGAGACTTTTCCGATGGGTTTTTCTACTATCAAAAGAGCTTTGAAAAACTCTCCCCATTATCGTCGAAAAAGTCAATTTCTTTGATTTTGACTTTTTGTCGTCTTTTTTGTTGAAACTCTGGGTGTCAGAAGATATGATAAGACATTTTTTGAGTCTTCAATATGTACTATTGGCGAAAATTTCCCGTTCTATCGATTAAGCATGGTTTAAAGTTGTTCACATCACCAGAAATGTCCTGAAATTCCGAAAGAAGTTAAAAAATCCGCGTTGTATCACCTTTCCCCATCTGGATTGCAAATTTTTCAGTTTTGTTGTGGAACTAACTTTTTGTTTCGGAAAGTATCCAAAAATGAAGGTGGGATTTCACTCTATTCTATCTAAATATTATTACTGCCCTGTTTTTCCTTTTTTTGATTTTTTTCATTAATTAAAAATGTTTTTTGTTTTCCATCGAAAACTTTTTTCTGTGAAGAAATTGAGAAAAGAAAATTTTACTGGAAAAGTATGTATACGATTCCTGGGCTCGAATTTTTAAAAAGTCTCCTAATTGTTTTTAAGCAGACCAAAAACTATGTTCCAAAAAATTAGGTTCAAATGACCCAGACATATCTGAAACGTGGAAATTTATTATTCTCAAGGAAAGTGTTTATACGACTTTTTTATCCGTATTTTCAAAGAATTGAAAAATTCCCCATAAAAAAATGAAAAAAATTATCTCGAAAAATTGGGCTCAGATAACTCAGAATCATCAAAAACGTGGAGATTTCATATTCCCTGGGAAAGAGGTCATACGACCTTTTGGCCCAAATTTTCAGGGAAAAAAAATTACGTGTAAAAAAATAAAAAAATTGTCTCATAAACTTAGGCTCAGATGACTCAGAATCACCAAAAACGTTGAGAACACGTATTCTCTGGGAAAGCGTTTATACGACCTTTTGGCACAAATTTTCGAAAAATTCAAAAAATTACGTTTAAAAAAAATCAAAAAAATTGTCCCGTAAAATTGGGCTCAGATGACCCAGCATCATCGAAAACGTGGAGATTTCATATTTTCAGCGAAAATGTTTAACGACCTTTTGGCCTGAATTTTCAAAAATTTTCAAATTCTTTGTCGAAAAATAAAAAATTTGGTTCCGAAAAGATAGGCTCAGATGACTCAGAAACATCTGAAACGTGGAGATTTCATATCCTCTGGGAAAGTGTTTATACGACCTTTTGGCACAACTCACGTGAATTGTCCACTTTAGGGGATAATGAATGTGCACGTTTCAGATAATGCTGAATCGTCTGAGCCCAACCTTTTAGAACAATTTTTTTCAATTTTTTCAAAGGTTCAATTCAAAGTTTTGGAAATGTCAAGATTTTTTTTCTACATTCTTGAATCTGCAGTTTAGAATTTGCATCCGGCTAAAATTTAGAAAAAAAAAACAAATAATTTCAGAAAATAAATAAATTAAATTAATCAACTAAAAAATGATGGTTTCAAGACAAAAAAATTCTGGAATCTATCGAATTATGGGATTAAGTTCCTCTAATTCGATAGAAATGTGCTAAAGAGGGGAACCTGAAACGTGGAGATTTCATATCCTCTCGGAAAGTATTTATACGACCTTTGGCACAACTCACGTGAATTGTCCACTTTAGGGGATAATGAATCTGCACGTTTCAAATGATGCTGAATCGTCTGAGCCCAACNTTATCGAATTAGGGGAACTTAATCCCCTTATTCAATAGAAATGTACTAAAGCGGGGAACCTCTTTAGCACATTTTCGAAATGAAAGACATTTTCAAAATTTTGAATTGAACCTTTGAAAAAAGGGAATAAAATTGTCCTGAAAGGTTGGGCTCAGACGATTCAGCATTATCTGAAACGTGCACATTCATTATCCCCTAAAGTGGACAATTCACGTGAGTTGTGCCAAAAGGTCGTATAAACACTTTCCCAGAGGATATGAAATCTCCACGTTTCAGATGTTTCTGAGTCATCTGAGCCTATCTTTTCGGAACCAAATTTTTTATTTTTCTACAAGGAATTTGAAAAATTTTGAAAATTCAGGCCAAAAGGTCGTTAAACATTTTCGCTGAAAATATGAAATCTCCACGTTTTCGATGATGCTGGGTCATCTGAGCCCAATTTTACGGGACAATTTTTTTGATTTTTTTTAAACGTAATTTTTTGAATTTTTCGAAAATTTGTGCCAAAAGGTCGTATAAACGCTTTCCCAGAGAATACGTGTTCTCAACGTTTTTGGTGATTCTGAGTCATCTGAGCCTAAGTTTATGAGACAATTTTTTTATTTTTTTACACGTCATTTTTTTTCCCTGAAAATTTGGGCCAAAAGGTCGTATGACCTCTTTCCCAGGGAATATGAAATCTCCACGTTTTTGATGATTCTGAGTTATCTGAGCCCAATTTTTCGAGATAATTTTTTTCATTTTTTTATGGGGAATTTTTCAATTCTTTGAAAATACGGATAAAAAAGTCGTATAAACACTTTCCTTGCGAATAATAAATTTCCACGTTTCAGATATGTCTGGGTCATTTGAACCTAATTTTTTGGAACATAGTTGTTGGTCTGCTTAAAAACAATTAGGAGACTTTTTAAAAATTCGAGCCCAGGAATCGTATACATACTTTTCCAGTAAAATTTTCTTTGGTCAGTTTTTTCACAGAAAAAAGTTTTCGATGGAAAACAAAAAACATTTTTAATTAATGAAAAAAATCAAAAAAAGGAAAAACGGGGCAGTAATAATATTTTGATAGAATAGAGTGAAATCCCACCTTCATTTTTGGATACTTTCCGAAACAAAAAGTTAGTTCCACAACAAAACTGAAAAATTTGCAATCCAGATGGGGAAAGGTGATACAACGCGGATTTTTTAACTTCTTTCGGAATTTCAGGACATTTCTGGTGATGTGAACAACTTTAAACCATGCTTAATCGATAGAACGGGAAATTTTCGCCAATA
>NW_021680938.1:65807-66967 GCF_001412515.2 Diachasma alloeum
CCCCCCCCCCCGGTGGCCCCTGGTGGCCGGCGCCCAAACTAACGCGCGTCTTTCTCTATATATATATATAATATCGAATATATAATATCGACGCTGCATGCGTAGTCAGCTGTTGTGAACATTATATTTCTCGTCTGTTGTTTACGCTGAATATTCCGTGATGCCGTACCGATGTAAAATTCCCAATTGTGCAAAAGAATCGAATCACACTTTTTTTTTTCTTCTCCCAATTCTATTGATTCTGTCCAATGATATGCACATTTTGATTACTCATTACGACAGCAGAGGACTGCGGTTTCCCCTCTGTCACATAAACGTATCCACGTAAAATCACCGCTGTACAANCGAGGACTGCGGTTTCCCCTCTGTCACATAGACGTATCCATGTAAAATCACGGCTGTACAAAGTTACAGCTGCCTCAAATTTTTTTTCAATATTCGAGGAAGGCCCGGTTGGACGGATTTTTGCCCGACATGTCCCTAGAAAATTTCCCAGAAAATTGTCGAAAAAAAGCATTTTAGATGCAATGTTATTATGACTGTATCGGTTGACTAAAAAATCTGATTTTTGTTTCAAAAATCAGATAATTTATTCCGCTTGAGTGGTAATTGGTTCTGGAGGGGGGAAAATGAGTTCATATATTTTTAATATTATTTAGAAAATAACCCCAAAAAAACACCACCATCCCCCCTAGCCAAGTCACACTAGCGTGACACCCTGCCAATATGGCGAGGGTAATTATCAAAAATAAAAACACAAATTCCAATTTTCACAGACACTGCACACTCCCGAGACCCAATTACCAGTCCGTGAACTATTTTTTACTATTTTCCGCGAGTTATTCCGAAGCAATTAGACGCCGCTAACTCCCATAAAAGACTTGTAAAAAAATGAGGCGATCAGCTGTCGCCATACTGTTTCCCTCAGTTACACGGGAATTTGGCAGATGACGCTTCCGAAACGCCCGAATGTTGAAACACCGATCTGAGGATTGTCGAGCGAGATAGCTCAGGAGTGTAACACAATAAGGGCCCACGGTTACCAAGCATTCGTGTATCTCACTCCCATTCATGGAAATGGAGCAACACTCCGTATTCCACCATCCTACAACCACCACAATAATAATAATAATAATAATAATAATAATAATAATAATTGT
>NW_021680938.1:67121-67328 GCF_001412515.2 Diachasma alloeum
AAATTTCGGAAAAAGCTCCAATATAGAAAATTTGAGAAAATTCGCCGATTCTCTAATCAAAAATCCGATTTTCAAAAACAAAAAAATCTAACTCTCAATTCACAAAAAAAGTTGAGAGTTGAATTTTTCATTATCATTTATCTCTCAATTTACTCACAACTGTTTTTTAGAGTTGAAAATAGGATTATTGATTCTGAATAATTTCGC
>NW_021680938.1:67434-68889 GCF_001412515.2 Diachasma alloeum
ATTTTTGAGTCTCAATTATCTCTCAATTTATTTTCAGATTTGCATTTTGAAAAGTGAATTTCTGATTTTCAATTGTCTTTCAATTTACACTCAACTTTTCCACAGAGTTGAGAATTGGGTTTTTTAAAATAAGATTCAGATAGAGCTGCGAATGCATGACCTATAATATGACGGTTATGTGACCATCATTGACGGTCATATGACGAGACGTTTTCCACAATTGTCATAATTTTCCCACTCTTCTATGACCGTCACAATTGGCCAAGAAAAAATGACAGACATTTTTTATCNGGAACACTCTCGGAAACTTGGCTCTTGCGGACCAAGTTGAGAGTGGGACTCTGGATAATTTCTGGTTGTTGAGCCAAAATTCAGGGTTAGTTGAAAGTTGGAGTGACGAGGTGTAAAATGTTTTTTATGCCAGTCGCCCTCTTTACTATCAATTTCACTATCGGGATTGAAAATTTGATTTTTGAATTTCGATTCTCAGGTATCTCTGAATGTACCCTCAACTTTTTTGAGAGATGAGAGTTGGATTTTTGGTTCTCAATTGTCTCTCAATCTACTCTCAGTGAATTGAGAGTTAATTGAAAATCAAGAATCCAATTCTCAACTTTTTTGAAACAATTGAGAAATAATTGAGAATCAAAAATCCTATTTTCAGTAGTAATACCACTAGTGCTTCAAAATTATCGGATATTTAAAATTATTCGGATTGTGTCAAATTTTGCAGGTTTAAAATCTCGAGTACTAAGCACGAGGGATTTTTCTGCAAAATTTGACACACTCGTTCCTAGGTAACGAAGCTATCGCAAAATATCCGATTAATTTTGAAGCACGAGTGGTATTTGACGGATTATTTTTCCACTCGGATTTCGGCCAAGCAGAGTGCAGTGAACAGCATCCGGATACATTTACACAGCCATACATTTATAACCCACTTTTTTGTTTATCTGTCACACAGAATATTAAACGTGAAATGCGTTGAAAGATGAGAATCATTTGAAAAGCTACTAGTGAATTTCCGTCGGAAATTGTTTAGAAATTTGCGAAATATAACTGTTTGACAGCCTCAAATACTGCGCTCTGATTGGCTGAAATCCGAGTGAGAAAAATAATCAACATTCAAATCTCAAAAAGTTTTTGAGAGAATTCTCCGATTCTTTGAAACATTCGAAGAAATTCTCCAGTTTTTTAGAAAATTCTAGAAAATGCTGGGGTTTTCTAGAAAGTCACGGATGAAAAAATTTAACCGGCAATTACTCGCTCAATGAGCGCGGCGCTGCCTGTTTTTGTCTATTTATATTTTAGTGTTTCTTGACGCTAAAAAATCCTGAAAAATTAGAGTTCCTAGTTCAATTTTTTTATTGAGCGTTGGCATTGTCGGTTTTTTTTTCGAAAAATTTGTTTAGCTACAAAAAAAAATGTCGAACGGACAGGAAAGTGCGCCGCGTC
>NW_021680938.1:68948-70975 GCF_001412515.2 Diachasma alloeum
GTCGAACGGACAGGAAAGTGCGCCGCGTCGCTCCGCCCGGTGCGAGTGAATCTCTGTCGACCACTCAAGCGAGCTACACTTACAGCTTCATTCTCTGCCACATTTGAGGCGCACTGCGTGCCTTTCAAATGTGGCAACAGCGCGCTCGGTTTACTCCAGCGGCGCTGCGCTAACCCTGCGATGAACGAAGGCTGGCGGCCGAGCGCGAGTGATCGAGGGATAATAGAAATATTTACCTAGCGAATTGGTTACAAAATTCTATTGGATATCTATTGAACTCTCAATTAGTTTTTGGCCGATTCTATTGAGATGTTTAACAAAAAATATTCTGTAGTAATACCACGAGACCTTCAAAATTATCGGATATTTCCCGATTGTTTTGTTACGTAGCAACGAGAGGGAGAAGTTTTGCAGATTAAAATCCCGAGCGCGCAGCGCAAGGAATTTTTGTACAAAACTGATCCCGATCGTTGATACGCAGGAAAACATGAGGGAAATGTCCAATTAATTTTGGAGGTCGAGTAGTATTCGACGGATTATTTTTGGTAATCGGATCCTTCCCAAACCGACTCATTTTGACTTTTTTCATGACTTTCTTTCACTCCACAGGATAATATTTGACAGTTATTTGGTTAGAAAAACAATTGCAGAGCTAGAGGGAAATTATCAAAAGCTAGGGGGCAATAACCGCTGTAATTTTAATTGGGAAGTACTTCATGTTATTGAATACTGAACTCTGATTGGCCCAGGGAAGGGCAGATCCGATTACCAAAAATGATCAATAGAAAAAGTCAACAGAATTCGATTTTTTTTATATAACTTATTCTATTGAGATATTTTCTATAGAATTTTCTCTTCTCCAATTTTCTAACTTTTTTTGTTTGATTTTCTTTACAAGAACAAAAGAAAAATAGACTGAAAAAAAACTTGAAAAATTAGAGCCAAGGACATTCTATAGAAAATATCTGAAGAGTATAAGTTACATAGAAAAATCGAATTCCATTGACGTTTTCTATTGAATATTTTCTATTGAACATTTTGCTAGAATCGGTCAAAAAGTAGTAGAAAATTCAATACAAACTGCATTAGAAATTTCTAACAAATTCGCTANATAGAAAAATCGAATCCATTGACGTTTTCTATTGAATATTTTCTATTGAACATTTTGCTAGAATCGGTCAAAAAAATGTAGAAAATTCAATACAAACTGCATTAGAAATTTTTAACAAATTCGCTAGATTTTTCTATGAAATTTTTTCATACGCGCCTCTTGAACATTCTTAGATTTTCGAGAAAATTCCAAGACAATTATCAGGATTTCGAGAAAATTATAGGAATGACTCTGGCGAACCAAGCTGATAGTTGGGCTTTCAATAATTTCCAGTGTTTGAGAGAAAATTGAGAGTTAGCTGAGGATTGGAGCAGTGAGGACTACAATGCATTTTATGTTAGCCCCTTTCAATATTAGCAACTGTTTTAAAAATTGACAATTAAATTGGTAATTCTTGGTGATCTCTTTATTTCCAATCAACGTTTTCGGAATTGAAAATTAATCTCAGGAGAATTTTAATCGATTTTTTTTTCAACGATAATTTGAAATGAAATTTCTAGTGAACGAAAATTTTTAAAATTAAATAGGAACAGGAGCCGAAAAAAAGCGAAAAATGTGAAAATCAACTCCTGGCCATTCATTAGAGTCTAGAAAGATCAAGATCAAGGTTGAACGTGAGTCAACTTTCGGCCACCTCTGCATTGACTTTTGGTCAACTTTAGCTTGGCCTTGGGTTAACCGTGGCTTGACCACGAGTCAACCTCGGCTTGACCATGGGTCCACCTTGACTTGACCATGAATCCACCTTGGCGTAACCATGGGTCAACCTTGGCTTGCCCATGGATCAACCTTGGCTTGACCATGGGTCAACCTTGGCTTAACCATGGGTCAACCGTGGCTTGACCATGGATCAACCTTGGTTTGACCACGGGTGAAATTTGGGTTGACTATGGATCAACCTTGGGTTGATCGCGGG
>NW_021680938.1:72423-72744 GCF_001412515.2 Diachasma alloeum
AAAATTTCAGATTGGACGAATACAGGGATTCCATTCGGAAGAAAAAAATCCAACTCTCAATTCTCGAAAAAGTTGAGAGTAGATTAAAAAGCAATTAAGAATGAAAAATCAAACTCTCAACTTTTCCGAAAATTTTCAAGTAGATTGAGAGAGAATTAAGAATAAAAAATCCTATTTTCATGAACAAAAAAATCCAACATTCAATTCTCAAAAAAGGTAAGAGTATATTGTGAGACAATTGAGAATCAAAAATCCAACTCTTAATTTTCAAAAAAATGGAGTCGATTGAAAGACAATAGAAAATAATAAATGCAACTGTCG
>NW_021680938.1:75353-94385 GCF_001412515.2 Diachasma alloeum
CTCGTGACGCTTGACCCTCCCATTAGTGACCCTCGTAACGCTTGACCCTCCTCTTAGTGACCCTCGTAACGTTTGACCCTTAGTGAAATTTACATTCTTCATGTGCTAAGTCAACATATCGCTTTTTTTGGTGATAACCCAACGAGTTAAGGGGGTCATCCCATGTGGCGGCCGGTTTTTGATGCTATATTTGGGAATTTTTTGTGGAGAAATGAACGAAGTGACAACATCGAAATTTTTACTACATATTTATTGGCATTCCAAGATAACACTCTATTTTTTTGGCACAAAACTCATTGACCCATGCCGAGCTATCCAGCGGCAAAGTCAGTCATGAAAAAAAGGGGTAAAACGGTATACACGATTCCGAGAGTGCTGATGATCCGAAATTAAAAAATAAAACGGGTTCTCAATCTGTGAAGGTTCAGCTATCTGCTGAACTAGGATTTTTCAAAAATATCAAAATTTTAATTTTTGGCAGGCTCTTGAAATTTTTTAAACGAATTTTGGTGTTTTTTTTCGACTATTTCCTTAAAAAAAAAACTAGTTTAGATATCGCAATTATCTTAGTTCAGCAGATGCATAGACATCTACTGAGTAACTCTTCCAAAGTTTGTTGAAATCCGTTCACTAAATTTCGAGTTATCGTGTCAGCCAATTTCGAAAATGCAGTTCCGAGAAAAACGCGTTCGAAGAATTCACATACCATTATCCGGTATTGAGTGTTTGGCCCAATTCACTGCTATAACTTTCGAATGACTTCGAATATCGAAAAAATACTTCGTACGCATATTCTACGATATATATAGATGGAATTAGTGTAAAAAGAAATCGATTTTTTCAACTCGACACATGGGATGACCCCCTTAAGTCAACTTGACTCTNGCCGTTTTTTTGCTCTCCTGTAAAATTCCTTTTTATGCACTTACCTCGTTTTACCACTTCACTACAGAGATCATCGTCGCGCACGTGCAAGATTGTCTTCCGCGCCGAAGGCGAGGATGGCAAGCACGTGGGGGAGTGTGATGTTTTCTCTATTTGGCTCTATTATGACGAGAAGCCGATGAGCGATTTCCTCATCGCACGTCTCAACAAAGGTGGTGGAAGCGCGCGCCTACTGACAGGGTAAAAAATCGATAGTAAAGAGATCGGTTTGCATAAAATGTATTTTTGGCCTCGTCACTCCGACTCTCAACTGACTCTCAATTTTCTCTCAAACACAGGAAATTATGGATAGTCCAAATATCAACTTGGTCCATCCCTATAATTTTCTCGAAAACAGGAGAATTTTCCTAGAATTTTCTAGAAAACTTAAGAATTTTCTAAAACGTTCTCGAACACCTTAGAATTTCCTCGATTTTGTTTGGAAAATTCGAGATATAATAGGAGAGGGTGGGGCAATATGGGCGCCAGATATAAATAATGAGTTGAATTCGATCAAATCTACTGTTCCGACTTCATTTGAAGATCATAAAAGCCAACAGATTCTCATAAGAGTGCATCGTAAGAAAAAACCGGGTAAAATGGATACCTTGATTTCTTTCTCAATTTTTCAACAATTTGATTCAATTTCTGAAACGCTAGTCATGATTGCGATTTTCAAATTGAAAAAAAAAACTTATTTTTGATGTTCGCCATGGGGGTGGTAAATCAAATTTTTCCTTCCTCATTTATCCTCCTCTCCGCCTATTGTTTTATCTCAAGCAGCACAGTTCTGGAGAGTATCTGCAAGTATACTAAAAAGGCTGTCTAATGTCTATCCAAAAAGATAACTTGTGTCTAGAAGTTACCTAGAAGTAAACAAAAAGTTATCGTATGACTGCAAGATACCTTTTGGACGGACATTAGTCAGCCTTTTTGGTATACTTTCAGATATCTTTCGCAAGGTTTGCTACTTGGGATGGTGATTTCCTCTGTGAGTAGAAAAGTAATCATCTTACAAATTTCACAAATGGACAAAAGGTCAGATGTGTAGGGCATGCAATTGATAATTGAAAAAGAATTAATAATTTCAAAGTTATTTCAAGAGTAAAACAGGAAATTCAAAGCTCTTTATATTTCAAACTTCAATGTAAAATTTAATAGAGTCGAAGTTTGTTTGTTAATATCTTTCCTAACTCTAATTTTTGTTTATAAAAAGATACCGATACGATTCTCTTGGAAAATGTCTTTTAAAACTTTTCTTTATTTTTGGATAGAACCAAATTTTTCGGATATCCATTTTAGCCCACTCTTGAATAATTTCTCAGTTGTAGACTTTGCCAAGAAGCAATTTTTAAAAATCAATTATTGAAAATGTTTTGAGTGTTCATTTTAGTCCCGCCCATACAGATTTATCAGGTGTCCATAATGCCCAATGAAACAATTTTCAAAAATTTGAATTATGAAAAACAAAAAAATTCGCAAATATTTGAGTGTCCATTTTACCCCGAATGTCCATATTACCCCACCCCCCTCTAATTTTTTCAAAAACCAAAGAATTTTACTAGAATTTTCTCGAAAACCTAAGAATGATCTAGAACTGTCTCGAAAACCCAAGCTTTTTTTGGAATTTTCTAGAAAACTGGAGAATTTCTTTGAATTTTCCAGAGAATAGGAAAATTTTCCCGAAAACCTAAAAATTTTCTCGAACATGCTCGGAAACCGTAGAATTTCCTCGAATTTGGTTTGAAAACTCTAAATATCCATATAATTTTTTCAAAAACTGGAGAATTTTTCAGAATTTTCTCAAAAACCGAGGAATTCTCTCGAAAATCGGAAATATTTCTCGAAAACTTCATGGGAAACATGAGAACATCTACCGGAAAAAATAAACACGAAGAAAATAAGAAACAAAAATTGCGGGGCCCTTTCCAAGCCCCACTTTTATATGTCACCCTGGTTTCCTGCCATTCCCGCAGTTACCGACATAGCTATGGTTCGGATAAAGCTTCTTGCTTTGACCGCAAAGGGGGGGGGGGGCGTAAAATCGCCACTCGAGAAAAAAATCCCTCCATGCGGGCCTTAACGTAATGACACAAGCGATGCTGTTACGTTCCAAGCTGGTTCTCCGTTGAACAGATGGCAGGTGCAATGACCGTGGAGCGCTAAAGCACTCTGCTCCACAAGTGCGGGAATTTTCGAATAAAAATAATTGAACACGAACACCAATTTAATTAGATAATCCAATCGAAACGTTTATATTTACTTTTCAAAATTTAGAAGATATTTTACAACAACACTTTGGGTTTTTAAAACTTGAGAAGACGATAACAATTTCTCTCGAACTTCTCGTATCCACGTATGGGGTGGATCTGCCCTTACTCTTACTCTAAAAATTAGTCTAAGTGTCGAAGACGAAGGGCCCATCCCACAGAAAAGAGTAGGGGACCAATCGTGGCCTTGAATCCAGTGAACAGTGTTGGTCCAACACCCCCGCGATCGCTCGAGCTGGCCCAGCCCCAACTCTCGAGTCTACGTGACTTGAACAAAGGGCCTTACATGTGGTTTTTCGGGAGAGACAGAAAATGCTTGAATTTCACCCGGGGAAAATAAACTGTCTCCAGGAAAAGATTTTACGACCCAAACGGTTTAATGTCAAGCTAGAATTGCACTCGAAAACTCCATATAAAAAAAACAATACAAAGGATCTTTTATTTTTGGATGGCCAGAGCTACGTCGAGAGACTCTTTAGATTTATTACTCGTTTCCTGTTTACGAGTTTCTCGAACTTACTTTCCAAAATTCTATATTTTCTTATTTCCAAAACTGTGGGAATATTTCAACTAGCTTAAAAATAATATTGGATTTATAAAATTATCAGATAAAAATATTTGAATCTCAATGGTATAATCTAGTGGAATAATGGTAGTCATAGGGACTCTATATGGCAACTCGTGGTTTACGCGACAATGCTCAGTCAGCTGACTAGCAATTGAAAGGTTCTCATCACTGGTACGGTGGTGAGGCGGCGCTGTTTTCCCCTAGCGGCCTGGATGCTTGACTTCAGTGTAGACCAATGGGAACATAATACATCATCTATTTTACGTACAGCACTGATCTCTACACTAAGTATAGAGATCAGTGGATTCTACACTGTACCGCATTCGCCCTCCTATAGAACATAGAAGTAGCATGTGAAACCACAGGAAACCCATGCCGGTACAGACGGTTACTCTACTAGCAACCTTCCGCTCACCGGAGCCTTCCGTTGAAAAATTCGGTTCCACGGGGAATCGAACTCACAACCTTGCGACAATTCCCGGTTTTCCGTATCTCCTGAAACACTGGACACCCTGTTCAAGCTTCTAGATTCAGTAGTTTCGGTGTACATTGATATGATAGTCACACTGAAAGTGGCCTCTTCCTCTGTATATAAAATTTTACTAGTCAGCTATTGAATTATTTCCATCATTTTCTACCAACACAACATTGAATCAATAATTTTCAGGTCATCGAACAGGATCCCTTCTGGATACCATCAACTGAAGAGGAATACCTGCACTTTGGTGAGAAAGGTGACAGCACAAATCGTGTCAAAAAGTACATTGATGCAGTGAGAAGACGGAAAGGCCTCTCCGTTGACTCCCAATTGGTTACTCACGCCGAAAAACAGAGAACTCTTTCCAAAAAGAAATGAATCATATAAATCGTCAATGAAAACTACAAAAAACGCATCTATGTATTAACAATGAAAAAAACATACATCAGTGACAAGTGCATTCTCCCCTGAATAATAATCAATGTAGTAAAGTCACGGGTGGGCACAGAGGCCTTTAATGGCATAGTCATATCCATCGAATGAATAGAAAAATAAAGGAATACAAAAATAAATGTTACAGCGATTCATTGTTTGTTTTATTAACTTATTCAATCAAATTAATTTTTTTCCGAAAACGTCACATAATGTAAAGACATAAATTTCCTTAATCAACACAGAACACGGTTTTTTTCCCCTGAAATCCCTGTTTCCAGATCTCTTGCTGTTTTTTCCTGGCGATCCAAGATGGGTGCAAATTTTCACTATAATCCTCCTTTCCGGTCATATTTTTACCCTTCGTATTATCAAATTTCTTATCTCTTCTAAACTCTATCCCAGAACTGTCCTTTAATGAGCCTTGTATCCCAGAAAAGTCTGTTCTACGCCTTTCAAAATCATTTTGCCGCACTTTGTGATACTTTTGAAAGCCAGATATTTCCAGACTGCGATCAGAAGAATGGGCACTTCTTTGTGTCCTCGAGGATGATTCTTTGAATCGATTGTGAGAATTCTCATCTCCCGCGGTTCCTGAGTTTGGTCGAGGGACGATTATGGACTTGTAAACCCCTTCGGGTGTTGCAGATATGAAGAAAGAGTCCTCTACTGTGTCCAACTCATCTTTATGCTCGAGAAGAGGTAAGTTATAATTTTCTGATATTCCATCGATTTCTTCGAGGGACTCACCGACTTTCAGACGTTTTACCGAAGCAAGTTTACTCACTGGTCTACTTTTTCGAGATTTTTCCGGAGATTTTTTAAGTTCTGGTGTTAAACTACTATTAGACGAATCCTTCGAGAGCGATTCTTCATAATTCTTGGAGGGTTTTGGAAATTGTTTCAAAGGGGTTGAAGGGATTTGCTCGGGAGTTTCTTCTACGATATTTGATGTTACTGAATTACAGTAGGAAGATGAATTCATTTTTCCTTTACCAAATTTTCGATTTTCGGCCTTTTTCAATGCTAGTTTTCGATTTTCTATTGAAGGTAAAGATTTTTTACGTTTGATTCCATGTTTTTCAAATGCTGGAGTTTCTTCTTCACTTTCTGTACTTAAAATTAATTCTTTATCACAATTTTCAGAATAATCACTTGACACTAAGGATGTCTCTTCCGCAGATCTTTCATCATCTTCGCAATTTCCATTTTTATTGCAATTATCATTAGCATTATCTGATTTTATTCCCTGATCTTTTTCTCCTAGATATTTTATTTTAAGTTTACAAGGAAGAGCTTTTATTCCCAAAGATTCTGTTAATTTATTATTCGCTAATTGTCTCTTTCCTAATTGATAATGCGGGAATTTCTCCTTAAATTTATCAACTGCAACTTTCAAAACCTTGTGATATGCCAATTTCGTCATTACTCGAGTCTTTCTATCAATTTTGGAATTTCTGAGTACTTCATCAAGACTCCTCGTATTGAGAATCGCGAATTTTGCGATATCATCGTCCTTGAGGCTTTTGATTGCTTTTATTTCTCTTATTAATTTCTCCGATTTTTTTTTACATTTCTGGAGGGTTTTCTCATCCCCATGTTTTCGGTTTTTAAAGAGTTTTGCTTGTTTGGTAATCTTCCAAATGACACCAACACGTGCCTTGCGGACTGTTGCTCTCATACGGATAATCTGAAAACAAAGAATTGATTTTTATCAACTTTCTCATAGTAAGTAATGTAAATGGCCAGTTACAAGGGATACTCAGCTGATTAACTTCTACATTCTGACTAATAAAAGTAAATGTAATACATTTCACTTTTTTTTCTTCAAAATTTCGACCTATCGAATCGTTGCATTCAACCCATCTACTGTTTCAAATTGGTGAACTTTCGGAAAAACCCCGTTATTAATAACAAAAGAGAAATGCATCGATAGGTAATTCTATTTAGTCGGGATGCTAAGCAAATGATGATTCGGGAAAGGCCACTGGAGTTTAAAGATAAATAGATGGCGTGTTTCTATCAAACTTCCTTGTATAAAATGTAGTAAGTGTCACAAGAAAATCCCTGGCAAGTGTTCGGGTTATTTGACCTGCAAAACTTGACATTGATTCAAGTAAAATGTTTGTATGCAACCAGCATCCTGCGATACCCCTTTTGTATCTGAGGGGTATTCCTACTGATTTATTTTCAACACAAAATCTTTTTGAGCGTTTCGCAGCAACTTTTCATTTGTTTGTCAACATTTCATCGTAGCTCTCCAATAGAATTTTTTTACTGATTATTTCGCCCTACGTGCAGTATTCAAGATTTCAATACACTTTTTAGAATGAAGATTTCCTCCCCTGGAGTTTAGGAATGGTCTAGCCTTGGCCCATCATTTTCGCAGTACCTGCTTTATTGGGACTTTACTGTGACAGTGTTTTTAATATTGAATGTTGCAGGTATATAAATTATTTATCATTTTTTCTTGGGATTTTGTACTTTTTAAGTGCAACCCACGCCCTCCGGAAACCTTCAATGCCGTTAGGCCGGATTTCTGCGATACTTACTACACTGACGGGGAAGCATGCGAGCGCTTCCGTTACCACTTCAAGTAGCTCTACCCTTACGGTAAATTCAAAGATTACTGAAGACTGCAAAAAAATTGCAGAAAACTCGATTAGATTCGTAATTCTAATTTTTTTTCTCAATTTAATTATCGTTCTGCTTTTTCAAAGACGAAATTTTTACAAATCAGGATTTAACCCAATGTCTTATGTGAAAATCAACATTTCCATTGTAATCAAAGATTAAAATCTGAATTTTTTTTCATTAGATGTGACAAAATCAAGAATGTTATTGACACCTCATAAAAAATAATCCATCGTTTTGCAAACAAGTTTTATTATTTATAAGAGGAAAATGTTTGAAAAAATATCAATATTTTGCGAAATTTAATTTAGATAATACTGACTGGGTATGAATTTTTTCAAATTTTTTCCATGTAATTTAGTGGAAAAGGGTAGGGCGGCCGAAGGGTAGAGCTACTTTAACAACGTAAACTACTAAATTGGCGAGTGTAAAATTCCCTACAAACCATTTCTAGAGCATTTTACCGCTATTCCTAATGGTTCATCCCCTGCAGCTGTGTGAAGATCTGATGTGAAAAACAATTTTTTTCAATGAAAATAAATCCATTTTTCAAAATTTTTTATTCCAAATACTTTCAAATATTTGTTGAAATCAACCTCTAAAATTGTTCTTCAAAAAATAATAAGAGTTAAATTATCACGCAAACTTGATTGTAACTTTCAACTGAATCGACGAATTTTTTTTTTTATAATTCTCATTATTAAGTTCCCATTAAATTTTGTGAGAATCATTTCAATATTGGGATCTCTTGCAAATGTACAGGCGCTCTAGCGGCTCAATTGATTACTAGTTCGGGCAGGTCGCAGAGCTGTCAGCTAGCAGGTTGAACTCGGAGCCAGAACTGTTCTCGCAAGAATAAACATCATTTCGCTCAATGTTTTTATCATTACGATATTTTACAATCATCGAAGCTAATTGATTCAGTCGAATATTGAGAATAATTACATTTGATTGATCATGGAGTTTGCGGAGAGGAAAAACAAGAATAAAACATTTTGCAGTGTGTATGGATGAACAGCAAAGTTTGTGGTAATTCAAAAGTTAGATTTTATCGTTTTCCTCGCCAAAACGTGGATTCAGTTACAATAATTAATAAGTTCGGTGAAGAAGAAATTATTGATAGACGTACGGCTTGGATTAAAATATTGAGAATGGGCAAAAAAGTGTCGAATTCCATGAGAGTTTGTTCTTTACATTTCACTGAAGAGGATTTCTTTTTGCCATGTAAGTAAAAAAGCGATTTCCAATATTAACTTGGAAATTTATGAATTGAAAAAAATATGATGAAATATATTACTGATTTCTTGAATTACAGCCAGAGCTCAATACGACAATTCAGTAATTACTCACCTGAAGAGAACCCGCAAACAATCGGAATTGTGGAGAGAAATTTTTGTAAATCTTCTCCACCACGAAAACTCTTGGCTCTCGGATGTGTATCAGCAAATTTACAAATCTCATGAAAAGTAACTCTCATTTTATCACAGTCAATTTAATAACAGTTGTTCCGAATCGAAACATATTTTATTATTGCAGAAAGAAAGTAATTATTCAAAATTCTGTTAATCTCTTAAAAATATTATTGCTTGAACATCTGCCCGGGAAAATCACTCAGTTTTACGGTTTTATTACGGTTTTAGAAGCATCGAAAATATTTCAGCACTTTATTATAGATGTCTACGTCTACGTGTTTTCCCCGTCCATTTCAAATAGCATTTTATTATAGAAGTCTACGCCCGCGTACTTTCCCAGTCTGCTCAAACTAATTTACCAAACGAACACAATAATTTTAGAGTGTCCACCAGCCTAATCCTCGTCCTCATTTATTATTTAATCCCAAGGGTACACATTCTCGAACGACCGTTTATTTGCAGTGCACTTAGTCGCGTAGAAACCCGACCGTCATAAACCAATTTCCATCCAGCCCTCTATTGCACCCAACCACTCGAGTTCCAAAAACGGACCCTCTCTCTCTCCTAACCAGTCTCCACCCTCAACTCCTACCATTTTTCTCATCGACCAATGAGTATTGGCCTTACAAAATTGTAAACCCAATGGCCAATGAAAATCCACCAGATTCTCCCTCTCAATCTGAAAATCCACCAGATCCTCCCTCTCAATCTCCCAACTTACTTTCCTAAAATTTGCTCTCTTCAAAGTCAGTTATCTTTCAACTATCGAGCAGACCAGTCNATATAAAAATGAGGGCTAGCGTGTAACTCCGTGTGCATCTGGCCGTTCGACCTGCCCGTGCTAACTCTCTACTTCCCCACGAGACGGCTTTGTATTAAGCCACGCCTCCGTCAGAGATCCCAATAGCTCCCATAGGATATGAAATATACGCGATTATCTGGTTTTCATCTCCAAAGCTTGGCTCCCTCGAAGAACCACTGCACGAGAGAGACAAACGCATATGTTCACGTCATTCGCACTCCTACCAACGATTCACTGACTAACGTGCATGCGCGTGACATCACAGCAGAATTACAATTGATGGTTGAAACTAGAAATCGTGAGTTGTGATTTTCTTCAAAAATTTTGCCAAAAGGTAGTATAAACACTTTTCTAGGCAATAGGAAATCTCCACGTTTGAGATGATTTTGAGACATCTGAGCCTAACTTTTCGAGACAATTTTTTTTATTTTTTAAAGGGGATTTTTCAATTTCTTGAAAATTAGGGCCAAAAGCTCGTATAAACTTCCTTCCAGGGAATAGAAAATATCCACTTTTCAGATGATTTTGAGCTGTGTGAAGTTGGCACCCGACTTTGACGAATCGTAACAAAAATTTAGTATCTGATTCATTTTGAGCTACACGTAATTGTAGTTCAATTTTTTTTGCTTTTAGTTGAAAAATGAGCGTCCAATCCATTTTTGAAAGACAGAAACTATTTTACAGTTACATCTCCAATGACATTGAATTCTTATCTGCGATCGTTTGTAGTTGATTGTAGAATTGAAATTTTTTCAATCCAAATTCAAATCAGCGTTCCATCGATTTTTGAAAGCCAAGTAGGAATTGATTGATAGCCGCGAACAAAATGACATTGGAATCCCATCTACAATTGTTTGTAGTTGATTGTAGTAATTCAATATTTCCATTTCAATTAAAAGTAAGTACGGAATTGATTTTATGAAATGGTATCGAGTAATCAATTTGAATCGAGGACCTAAAAGAGATCAGATATTTACAAGAGTTCGTTTGTAGTTGTTTGTAATGACGAAGAAAATTGGAAAAAATTAAAAATAAAACAAGGCTGAATATCAAATTTATGACTGAAGCAAATTGGAAAACGCTCATGTCATCGTAGAACGAAAAAAATTTTTGTTACTTATTGAAAAGATCAGATGTTCAATGCCGTTTGTCAGTAGTTTTTTGTAGTATCACAAGAATTCATAAAGAAAAAAATATGTTATATCCCATTCATTATCAAAAGACAACGAGGAGTTTTTCTACAGTTACATCTCCAATGACATTGGATTCTTAGCTGCGATAGTTTGTAGTTGATTGTAGAATTAAAATTTTTTCAATCAAAATTCGAATAAGCGTTCCAGCGATTTTTGACAGACAATTAAAAACTATTTTATAGTTACAGTTTCAATGACATTGGATTCCTATCTACAATCATTTGTAGTTGATTGTAGTAATTGAATATTTCCACTTCAATTAAAAACAAGTACGGAATTGATTTTATGAAATGGTTTCGAGCAATTAATTTGCATGGAGGACCTAAAAGAGATCAGATACTTACAAGAGTTCGTTTGTAGTTATTTGTAGCGACGAAAAAAATTGGCAAAAATAAAAAAATAAAACAAGGCTGAATATTAAATTTATTAGTGAAGGAAATTGGAAAACGTTCATGTCATCGTAGGACGACAAAAATATTGGTTACTTATTGAAAAGATCAGATGTTCAATGCCGTTCGTCAGTAGTTTTTTGTAGTGGCACAAGAATTCATTAAAAAAAAATTACATCCTATTTATTATCAAAAGACAATAAGGAGTTTTTCTACAGTTACATCTTCAATGACATTGGATTCTTATCTGCGATCGTTTGTGGTTGATTGTAGTATTGAAATTTTTTCAATCCGAATTCAAATAAGCGTTCCAGCGATTTTTGAAAAACAATTAGGAACTATTTTACAGTTACAGTTTCAATGACATTGGATTCTTATCTGGGATCGTTAGTTGATTGCAGAATTAAAATTTTTTCAATCCAAATTCAAATAATTTATTTTATTTATTTATTTATTTATTCAAAATACCTGCCCTTCAGGGAAACTCCCTATGGCAGGGGGGAGTACATATATACAATGTGTTAGTGTTGTTTACAAGAAAATTCATGGAACAAAGAATAATCTATACATGATGAGCCAAAATACATAATGGATTATACATAGGAATGCGCTTTACCAACGAGTACCGGATCAAGTGTCGCACACAACTTGAAAACTTGACACAAGCCGAAATGTTACAGAAGGAGGAAAATTAGGAAAATTACTGACGCGATACTGGTATAACATTACTCTAATCTACGTTATTCTGCCACCCCCGCCTCTTCCGTAAGCTCGGTATAAAAATTTCTCAATTTAAGAGCATTGACCAGGAAGTTATATAATCTTCTGGCTTTGTTGGGTAAATTTTCTTGTTTGTTTAAGAATTCGCCTAGCGACGACTGGGCCTTGGCCATGTTAATGCTACTATTATTTCGCTTGCCTGCGTTTAGCTCAGGAATCCAGAAGTTCCTCAGGCTCTCGTAAACTGGACATATGGAAATAAGGTGAAGGACAGAGTCCTCCCCATTGACCATCAAATTGCACACGCTACAGTCGGACTCGGGCTGGAAACTGGCTGAGACACCCTTGAGAGAAAAGTAATGAGGTCTGCAACTGGCAAGTCTAGCCTGAATTAGGGCACATGCGTGTGCCCAGGGTAATCTAATATTTAACAGCAAACTCTCCCTCACTTCAAGGCAACGCGGGATCCTTAGCTGCACACGGGAAGAGTTGTAGTATGATTGAAGATCCTTCTTGTTCCAGTACATAGCCAGCTTCGAAATTAAGTCAGTTTTCTTCATCTCCCAGTGCGCAGCCTCCAAATTTAACCATATATCTTCCTCATCAATTTTCATTAAAAGTTCATTTACCTGGCTGACCCAGTTGAATTTATTGAATTTATTTTTCTCTTTGGACATGTCAGTTCTCCTGTTCCTAAAGAGGTGCACCTCTCTCAGAAAGCAGATCTTAGGCAAGCGTGCTTGCTCCATTTTTAACATTTTTATGATCCAGCCCAAAGTGAGAGAGAAGATGGTAACCTCCAGGGGGACCAAGCCCAGCTCAAGACGCAACAAGTAGGCCGGCGTGCAAGTTGAAAGTCTGAAAATTCTTTTGAAAAAGTAAGGTTGGACTGGTTCTAAAAGTTGGGTGTATCTTAGGGCCCAGACTAGAGCGCCGTACAAAAGCGTCGATACAATAATACTATTGAAAATTTTCAAATTACTGGCGAAACAGTCTGATTTAGCTTTGATAAGAATACTTAGAGCCGTGCCAGAGGCAATTCTGGCTTTATGAATCGAGCTTTTAGCCGCCGCAAGACCCAGGGCTGAATTTGCAATTTCAATGCCCAGATAAGTGTAAGATCTGACCGTTACAATTGTGTCTCCCTCAAGTGTTAAGGGCTTGACATTCTTCGAGGGTCTGCCGGATTTACAAATGACCAGTTGTGTTTTGTTGATATTGACGCTCAGATCTTTCAATTTGACGTATTCATCCAGGATCAATAAAACTTTTTGCGTGTTGAGCACGTTTTCAGAGAGAAAAACCAAGTCGTCCGCGTACATCAGAGCTAAGACCTCGGAGAGAGCATCAATGGAGATGCCCCGAGCCCCCCTGTCACGAAAGAAATTTTCTAGGTCTGAAAGAAATAAGATGAACAGTAGGGGGCTCAGGATCTCTCCCTGAAGCACTCCCTCCGTGATTGCAATTTTCTCGGAATACTCTGCTCCTTGTCTCACTCTCAAATTTGCTTGCGAGTACATATTCCCCAGAATTCTCAGCAGTTTTGGGCTGACCCCCAAACCATCGAGAAATAAGAGAAGCTTCTTATGGTCCACCGAATCGAACGCCCTCTTAAAATCTATAAAGAGAGCATAAACCTTTCTGTTTCCCAGGCGCATTTGTTGGTTGATCGCAGACATAAGAACAAAAATATTATCCAGACAACTTTTCCCTCTGACAAAACCTGCTTGACATTGCGGAATAATATTTCTTTTGATCGCCCAGGCCTCCAGTCTTGACTTTAATATCGAGGTAAAGAGTTTGGCAATCGTGTCTATGAGCGCAATGCCCCGATAGTTGCTAGGGTCAGCCTTATCCCCTTTTTGTACAACATAGTCAAAATCACATTTCCCCAAGCGGCTGGCAACCTCTCACATTCCATTATTTTATTGAATAAAACAGTGACATATAGGATCCAGTTCCCCGGGAGATTTTTATAAAACTCATTCGATAACTGATCATCCCCTGGAGCCTTCCCCGACTTCAACTCTTTTATATGTTTAACAATCTCTTCAGTCGTGAAAGGGTCGTCCAGCGAAAAATCAGCCATTCCAGTAAAAGTGAGGAGCCCCCGAGCCACTGGTGGAAAAACCGCCCGGTAA
The DNA here is from genome assembly GCF_001412515.2 of Diachasma alloeum. NCBI lineage: Eukaryota > Metazoa > Arthropoda > Insecta > Hymenoptera > Braconidae > Diachasma > Diachasma alloeum. The sequence continues at coordinate 89,317 of NW_021680938.1, forward strand.
AAGTCAGACCATTGATCCAGCGAAACTGAGAATATTCGCGGGGAGAAGCCTCTACAAAACTTTACAATTTTCCAGAATCCTATTGCGTCCTTGACTTGAGAAAACTTGAAAGTAATATCATCAAAGTATTTTTGTTTTTTAAATTTCAAAAGGTTACAATGTTTTTTTCTAATATCCACAAATTGCAGTCTAATCGTGTCATTGAAATTTGAGCTCAGTAATGTCTTGTACATGCCATCCACTTCAATCTGGGACTTCTCACACTCCTTGTCATACCAGTTAGCTGATTTTTTCTTTCTAAGGGGCGGAAACGTAATTGATTTGTACATTCCTAGCTCGAAAGCACATTCTCTTATAGCAGAAACCATATTATCGTAAATAAAATCTATCGAGTCGATTGAAAAATTTACAGATACTTTTGCCGATCTCTCCAATGCCAAGTAAAAATCACCCGCCTTATCGTTTAACCAGTTTAAGTGTTTTGACCTTGATGCTACAATTTCTTTGTGCGCATCAGAATTGGATGATAGGCAGACTGAGACTGACACCGGGAAATGATCAGAGAGGGTTATTCCCTGCTCTATCTTTAAGTCAGAAATTAAATGAGCCTCTGGGTAGGATACCCATACTAGATCCAGTACAGTAGCCCCAGCGGCCGATACATATGTGAATTTTCCAGGATGGTCACTCTCAGTTCTGCCATTTAATAGAATAAAATTATAATTTTCCATTATTTCTAATAATAGTTTGCCCTTCTCGTTATCTTTTTTATGAAGTGAACTTCTGTTGGGAAGCAGATTGGTGTCAGTTAGCGCTTCTTCTGGCCAACAATTGTGATCTGCCACCCAACAGTTAAAATCCCCACCAATAATAAACAATTTTCCCTCCGCTATGCTACAAATGTCATCTAAAATTTTTTCAAAGTCAGCAAAAAGCTCTTCAGGAGCTAAACTGGGACTAAAATACACTGAACCCAAAATACAGGATTGATCACCAAGCACAATTTCACTAACGATTCAGCTCTCGTTTGATGATATCACTGTACACTTGGCAGCCTCTTTGGCAGCGAAAATAGCCAAACCTCCTCGACACCTTCCAATCAGCTTCTCCTTCATAGCAGGAACCCAGAGTTGTTGAAAGTTGTTCCAACCATTCGTTAAGTACGTTGGTGCTTCTGCTAGTCAGGTCTCGCTTGTACAGATAATCTGGCTGTTGATTGACTCCAGGAAATGCGAGATTCTACTTGGACCATTTGCATTCCAGAATGTTAATGATAACACAGAGTTGCAGTCCGGCTGATGTGAATGAACGACAGACTCCTTACTGCGCACTAGAGAGAGAATTGGCAAGAGTTAGGAGAATCTGAGCAAAAGCAAAAGAAAAATTTACTGCTGGGATTGGCCGTTGGGCCGACCAGGAGCCAGACGTGTTCTGGGCAGAGGTAGATTGAACTTATTACCTCGGTCGGATGATGGGGCGACGCATAGCAATCCTGTCGTTAAAATCGTCCCAATTGTACCACTGATCGTTGACGTTCACTTTCTGGAAAGCCATTCTCACCTGAGCACCCTCTGCCCTCTTCTCTCTCGCGAAACCTCTCAACCTGGCTGCTGCTTTCTGCTCCCGTTGAGTAAGGTCCGGCTCGATGAAAACTCTAGAGTTGGCGAGCGTTTGTCTCTTGTTTTTTATGATTTTCAGTTTCGTATCCCAGCTATTCAACGTCACAATTGCTTTGGATGCTATCTCCGAGACGTTAACCACCTTTATCTCCTCAGATGTTGAATTTATCCATAAACAACTCTCTGGTTTTCACCTCCAAATTGACGTTGTCAGCCTCTAGACCACTGACTACAATGTTTAGCCTCTTGTTTTTTCTCTTAGTCGCGTCAAGAGCCACCAAGGCACTCTTCATATTAGCAGATAACTCCTCACTCACACTGTCAGGAACCAATCCGTGATTTCCAAACGAGTTGGACTCGAGTTTATCACTGATGACTTGAGAAAGTTCCTCACGCAGCACCTTCAGTTTATCTTGATTTGGGGAGTTCGAGTGCTCACTCTCCAATTTAGCCAGTCTGTCTTCAATTGTCCTCCAGCGTTCATCATATTTTTGATCATTGGCTTGTATCTGGTTGTTTAAAGATGTGTAAAGAGAGCTGAGACTGTCTGTTTTGGTATTAAGCGTTTGGACATCGCTGGAGATGGTGGTGAGCTTAGAGTCTAAGCTCTGGATCGCTTGAAGAATCTTGTCCATGTCCTCTGCTTTGCCCCCCATGAGCGGTGATGGGCTAGCACTGGATTCAAATACTAGCGAGGCGCACACCAGGGCAGATTCCCCCGGCATATAATTTGTAGCTGCGGGGAAGTTAAAGTCTGTGTTCGGGCTCTGCAGCTTGCGTAATTTTAATCTGCTGCAAAGTTGCGAGGTAAAGGGTGTCGTTGACTTTTCCTGTGGTCTTTTGGCTCCTCTTTTCCACCAATCTGTAATTTTAACGTCCTTGAGATTTTCGGAGCACCTGAGATGACTCTCCGCCTTCGATTTCCTCCCTTTTCGAACTCCACACTTGGGAACAGGTATAATAACTTCTCTGACAGTGGATTCCGCCCACGAGATGCTTGAGCTGGATGAGCTGTAAAGTCTGGAAAGCACCAGCGATTGACCGGGCGATTGCTGACTGGCAACGCAGGTCCTTGCTAGGAGTGACCAGTTTTGGAGTAGATGCCCGTGGGAGATAAGATCTAGCTACCGGAGACGAGTGATGAACAGCACCAGGACTCACGGCCAGGCCAGCATCCCTCCTCAGAGAGCTGATGTTGATAGGAGTTGAGGTTATGTTACTATACCGGGAATTGTCACACTTTGATTTAGGGCTGTCAGACATACCACCAAGCTGCCAATTTCACCTCACATTATCTCACTGGTGTAATTGGCAGAGCCTGACAGTTGAGTCTAACCGAAATTCTCAGCCAACAAATAAGTGGCCCACCACAGTCTCAAACACGATACTTTTAACGGATTTAAGTGGATCAAGTTTTAAAAAATACTGTTTAAAACTTGATCCACTTAAATCCGAACAAAGGGGATACTTCTGAACAAAGGGGGATGGGATGTCGAGTATTTCACCTTAAATGTCCACTGTAATAAGCAAAAAAAGCCAAAGCAAAATGTAAACAACACGCTTCGTACTAGAGACGTCACGTGATCCCCCAATCCAAATTCAAATAAGCGTTCCAGCGATTTTTGAAAGACAATTAGGAACTATTTTACAGTTACAATTTCAATGACATTGGATACTTATCTGTGATCGTTTGTAGTCGTTTGTTTACGAATTCTTGTAAACATTTGATCTCTTTTAGGTCCTCGATGCAAACTGATTGGTCGAAACCATTTCATAAAATCTATTCCGTACTTGTGTTTAATTGAAGTGGAAATATTCAATTACTACAATCAACTACAAACGATCACAGATAAGAATCCAATGTCATTGAAACTGTAACTATAAAATAGTCTTAATTGTCTTTCAAAAATCGCTGGAACGCTTATTTGAATTTGAATTGAAAAAAATTCAATTCTACAATGAACTACAAACGATCGCAGATAAGAATTCAATGTCATTGGAGATAATGATAATGTTCTTATCATACAAATGTTTATGCAGTAGTGAGTGACCACTGCGAATTCTGTTAAGGGATCATTCTGGTTTAAAATTTTTCAAAAATCGATTTTTTTTTTTTCATTTTCGGAAAGGATACACATTCAAAAGTATTGTGTAAAATTTTTAGAATATTTGGAGATGTCTAACTATGACTAACTCGGACATTTTCTTGAGCGCGGGACGCAACTGACCTGCAGCCCTCTTACTACCTGTGCGCGCTCGGCCGACCCGTCTCTTGTCTAATCCGCTTTCTGTTTCCATTCATTCAAACAGCTGCTCAGTTCGGTTTTCGTTAGATTTTTGAGAAGCGGCATCAGTTTTCTCTCCGAGGTTGAACAAGCAACATCAGTACGCACACTATTTTTCATTATGGACCAAAAATCTACAAAATACGGAAAATCCCGTCCTGGTAGACCAGGTAAAAAACGCAAGTTTCAAGGAAACCAGCACAGTGATGAACGCGGAAGTCGTGAAACAAGTAAGTCGGCTGAAAAATTAAAAAAATCGAAAGATGCGACTTTCGATGTACATGTTCACCAAACATCCGGTTACAGTATTATCAATTTTTTTTCGGTGTTTTTGATGATCTCAAATTACATAAAATGTAAAGACTGCGACGGAGAAGTTTCGTTCACTAAATATGGACAACGTGGGTTAGGTTTTAAACTGTGTTTGAATTGTGCTTGTGGTGAAAAATATATTGACTCGTGTCCGATGATTGGAACTGGTTATGAAGTGAATCGTCGACTAGTGTTTGTGATGCGTTTACTCGGAATAGGTGTCCATGGTATTGAAATGTTTTGTAGTCTCATGGATCTAGGTAAAGGCTTGAGTATTTCTGCTTATTACGGAATCGTTGATAGCATAAACATTGCTGTCGATGCTGTTTTTGATTCAGTGTCACACAAAGCCGTCGCTGAAGAAAAAGCTGAAAATAAAAAAAGAGGAGATCCAGAAGATATTTTGACTGTTTCCGGAGATGGTTCTTGGTCAAAAAGAGGCTTTTCTTCTCTCATTGGCATTGTTTCGCTAATTTTCAAGCACACTGGAAAAATTGTTGACGTTGCTGTACGATCAAGCTACTGCAAAGCATGCGAGTGGTGGAAAGGAAAAGAAAATGAAGTGGACTATCTGGCCTGGTATACAGAACATCAAAACGACTGCAGTGCAAATCACGACGGTAGTGCTGGAAAAATGGAAGTTGACGGCATTGTCGAGATGTTTCTCCGATCATTAGAAAAATTTGCAGTGAAATATGGATTTTACATCGGTGACGGAGATTCAAAAACCTTCAAAATGCTGCTTGATGTATTTCCGTACGGTGAGGAATTTATTGTAAAAAAATTAGAGTGTGTTTTACACGTCGCGAAAAGAATTTTTAAGCGTGCTAATGAAGCAAGAAAAGCTCTTGTT
>NW_021680938.1:95320-101345 GCF_001412515.2 Diachasma alloeum
AAGTTTTTCTATGAGGGTCATATGGAGATCATGTGAGGGTTACGTCATATGGGGTTCAATTGGGAATCTGAGGTTTATATGGAGGCCGTATGAAGGTCATCAGTAGTTCATATGAGAGTCAAAAATTCACCGAAAATACGACGTTATAAGAGGGTCATATGTAGGTGACATGGGAGTCCGATGGAAGTCACATGGGAGTCATATGAAGGTTGTTAAAAATGGGAAGTCAAATAAATCTGAAATGTCACATATGAAACCGAGCCACGAGCTTTCCAGGGGGTTTCTACAAAAATATAATAAAGAAATGACAATTTTAGAGTAGAAATGTTATTGATGAAGACGAAGGAATGGGACGGCTAAATAGGAAAGAAATGACGGAGACGATTTTTCATTTTATGGACGTTTTTTATTGTCTTTCTTACAGGAGGACATATCCTCTGTCGCCGTACCTTCCCCCATACCCTCCTCCTCCTCTCCCTCCCCCTCGACGGCCACCACCATATCCTGGGTATCTATCACCCCCTCCCCAGTATTTTCTCCCTCTCTTCTTCTTCTTCTTCCTTTCTGCTTCCTCCCTCTCTCTTGTCTCTATTTCTCATTCCTCTCTCTCTCTTGCCTCTCTCTCTCTCTTGCTTCTCTTTGCAGTTGGAGCTCCTGAAGGATCTCCCGCATGACTGTCCTTTCTGGAACATTCTCCGGTTGTCCTTCAGGAACTGGGATTGCTCCACGTGCTGGAGGTATCTCTCGCTGTAGGGGGTCTCCATCTGTTGGAGGGACTCTACGTCCTGGTACCGATGGCTGTGGAGCAACTCTAGCTCCTTCTGCAGCAGGATCTCCTGGCTGAAATCCGAGCTAAAAAAAATAAGGAATCGGTTGAAAAGAGTCCTCTTTCGAGAGAATTCAGGTATTTTCTGTAAATTTCAAGGGGATTTCAGGAGTTCCTCGAAATTTAGAGGTCATCCACGCAATTTCTAGAAATTTGATGCTAATTCAAAACATTTCTAGAAGTCTCCAGGGAATTCATGGAGTGTGGAGAAGATTCAAATGAATTCAACAGAAATCGAGAAATTCCGAGGAAATTCTCGGGATTGTGTGAACTTACGAAAGAGTTCAAGATGTTTCTAGAACTTTTCCGAGAATCCCAGAAATTTATAAAAATTCGGAAAAATTTGAAAAGATTTCTACAAATTTCCAGGCAGTTGGAGAAGTTCCTTGATATTTCGATGAAATTCAGGGCATTCTAGTCATTTCCAGTAAATTTGGGGAAATTCGAAGTCAATCCTAGTGATTTCTGACAATTTCGAGGAAATTTCAACGGATTTCCAGTCATTTGGAGAGTAACCAGGGCGTTTCTAGAACTTGCGAGGAAAGTCAGGGAGTTTTGAGAAGTTTTGGGGGAACTTTAGACATTCCGATGAATTGGGAGAAAGAATCCAGCAATTTGCTGCAATTTCAAACCAATAGAACGGATTCTTAGGAATTCCTAGGAAATTTAGAGAGAAATTAGGGTGTTTCTTGAATTTTCCAGGGAATTCAGGGAATTTCGAGGGTTTCAAGAAGTGCAGCACATTCTAAGAATTGCAAGAAGTTTCTCGAAAATTCGAGAGAACTTACCAGAACTTACTAGAACTTTGAAGGAAATTCAGAGAGTTACTAGAAATATCTAGGAAATTCAAGGACCTTCGGTTTGAGATCTCCAAATCTGCTAGGTACTTACATTCCTCAGTTGCTCCAGCACTTGCTGCTGGATGAGCTGCTGGATGTTTGGGGCCAATACCGGAGGTCTCCTCAAATTGACCCCATCTCCATCATCTTGAGGCTGCTGGTGGTCTTCTGAAATACGAATAAAATATTACCATGGTCTTCCTTCCTACTGTTCCAAACAAAATAGCCATTCGAGTGAAATAGTTGATGTCATCTTACCCCCTGGGGCGTTTTCACGAGCTCCACGATCGTCGAAAACAGGCCCCGGTGGTGGTCCTCGTAGCTGCAACCATGAAAAAACAATTAAAAATATATTTTTCAGAATGTCGTCAACAATTCTATTGCAGTTTTATGAGAATTCTATTGAAAAATTCCATTTGTTTTTTGCGCTTGTTCTATAGTAGATTTTTGATAGAGAAGTCAATGGATTTTCATTTTTTTATGAAATTATTGTGCGTAAATTTTCTAAAATTAATTTTTTTGATTTATCCACATAGAAGCCATTGAGCCGAATTTAGAAAACAAAAAAATTGATAAAATTACACGTATGAAAAGATTCCATAGCAAAATCAAAACAAATTTTATCGAATTTCTTTTGAAATTCTATTGAATTTCTATTGGAATTCTATAACAATTCTATTGAAATTTGATTCAAATTCTATTGGAGAATTCCCTTTCTTTTTTGTGCTATTTCTATAGGAGATATTTGATAGAGAAGTCAATGAATTTTCATTTTTCTATGAAATTCTTGTGCGTAAATTTTCGAAGTTTTTTCCGGTGGTTTTTCATTTGTTTCTCATAATAAAACCCAAGAAAAGGAAAAAAAATCCTGCCCAAGAATTGTTGTGGAAAAAAATGAATCTACTGACTTTTCTAATACTTACATTTTCGAGAAATGGCGCCGAAAAACGAATAGAATTTTCCAATAGAATTCTAATAGAATTCCAATAGAATTTTTACTCAATTCCAATAGAAATTTGATTGAATTTCCGTTATTTTTTCCATTAATTTTTTTCACACGTGCGGTGCAGTAGTTAACGAGATATTGAGGAAAAACGAAATTGAAACAAATTGTTGTCTCAGGAACTACTCAATTTCATGGAGTGGAAGATAGCCGAAGATTCGTTAGCGGAAGATAGAAAAGCAGTGGTTCTCACGCTCGACCGAGTTTCCACCCTTAAAAAACTATTTAGCAGATTGTTGAAGGCCGACAAAAGTTGACAAAACTGATATCTATCAGCGTATAGAGTGAAAAAAATTAACAACTAACCATTTGTTTATTATAGTGAATAATAATATGTGGACATTGAGGTTTTAGGGTTCTAAGGGTGACAAAAGTCTGAAAATTTGAGAGTACCTTCAGAGGACCCCCAGATAAGTTTCTCACCCCCCAAATTTGGAAAAAAAGTCAATTAACAATTTTTTATTGATTTTTTTAAAAATAAATCTTCAGATATCATCATAATTTTCTTTCTAATCGCGACAAAAGTCCCAAATTCGGCAATTATATTAAGAAACCCCCCACTAAAGTTTCTCACCCCCCAAATTTGAAAAAAAAGTCAATTAACACTTTTCCATTGATTTAAAAAAAATGAATCTTCTGCTATCATTATAATTTTCTTTCTAATCNCCCCCCCCCCTAAAGTTGCTCACCCCTCAAATTTGAAAAAAAAGTCAATTAACACTTTTCCATTGATTTAAAAAAAATGAATCTTCTGCTATCATTATAATTTTCTTTCTAATCGCGACAAAAGTCCCAAATTTGGCAATTATATTAAGAACCCCCCCCCCCTAAAGTTGCTCACCCCTCAAATTTGAAAAAAAAGTCAATTAACACTTTTCCATTGATTTAAAAAAAATGAATCTTCTGCTATCATTATAATTTTCTTTCTAATCGCGAAACAAAAGTTTCTTAATATAACTGCCAAGTTTGGGACTTTTGTCGCAATTAAAAAGATAATTGGAATGATAGCAGAAGATTAATTTTTTTTTAAATCAATAGAAAATTGTTAATTGACTTTTTTTCCAAATTTGGGGGTTGAGAAACTTTTGTGGGAGGTTTCTTAATATAATTGCCAAGTTTGGGACTTTTGTCGCGATTAGAAAGAAAATTATAATGATAGCAGAAGATTCTTTTTTTTTTAAATCAATGGAAAAGTGTTAATTGACTTTTTTTCCAAATTTGGGGGGTGAGAAACTTTAGTGGGGGGTTTCTTAATACAATTGCCAAGTTTGGGACTTTTGTCGCGATTAGAAAGAAAATTATGATGATATCTGAAGATTTATTTTTAAATAAATCGATAAAAAATGGTTAATTGACTTTTTTTCCAAATTTGGGGGGTGAGAAACTTTAGTGGGGGGTTTCTTAATACAATTGCCAAGTTTGAGACTTTTGTCGCGATTAGGAAGAAAATTGGAATGATAGCAGAAGATTAATTTTTTTTTTAAATCAATAGAAAATTGTTAATTGACTTTTTTTTTCCAAATTTGGGGGTTGAGAAACTTTAGTGGGGGGTTTCTTAATATAATTGCCAAGTTTGGGACTTTTGTCGCGATTAGAAAGAAAATTAGAATGATAGCAGAAGATTAATTTTTTTTTTGAATCAATAGAAAATTGTTAATTGACTTTTTTTTCAAATTTGGGGGGTGAGAAACTTTAGTGGGGAGTTTTTTTAATATAATTGCCAAGTTTGAGACTTTTGTCGCAATTAGAAAGAAAATTAGGATAATATCTGAAGATTTATTTAAATAAAAATCAATAAAAAATTATTAATTTACTTTTTTTCCAAATTTGGGGGGTGAGAAACTTATCTGGGGGTCCTCTGGAGGTACTCTCAAATTTTCAGACTTTTGTCACCCTTAGAACCCTAAAACCTCAATGTCCACATATTATTATTCACTATAATAAACAAATGGTTAGTTGTTAATTTTTTTCACTCTATACGCTGATAGATATTAGTTTTTTCTAGTTAGAAGTAAAGAAAAAAATATATTTATATAGAACTCACATTGCCCAGCTGCTGAATCACGAAAGCCTGAATGAACCGAATCATTTCAGGGTTCAAGATTGAAATCTTGAACCCCGGGATTCGCGGATTTTCTGAAGCGGAAAGTTTTTCTCTCTAAATTCTAATTCTCTTAGAATTCTTTAATGCCTAAAGGAGGTTAGGCGGTGTTTGAGGTGAATTTGAGAGTGAATTTCTGTGGTTCCCGGTAGCTTAGTCGGTAAGAGTGCCCGGCGCGTATCTGGGAGACCCGGGTTCGATTCCCGGCTGGGTGAAGCGGAAATTTTTTCTCTCTAAATTCTAATTCTCTTAGAATTTTTTTTTTTCCTCCTCCCTCCGCCCCTCCGCCGTTGATCTGCTCATTATCTGGACAAGGAATAAAAAAACAAATAAATAAAGATCAAATCGTCACTCAAGTACCTAACAATACGAGAGAATTCATATTTCTTAGCCTGAATGTAAACTGCGATTGGGAGACATTTTTTATTGATAAAAAAGTAATTCAAGGTGAATACTGTTTGCTATGAAACTGAACGAATAACCCTACTTTATTTTTCCATTCCCACCCTAATTCTTTAACAAGTGATGACATTTCAATATTTTGACTCTTCTCTACTGCTATTATTATACTTGGACTGAACAAATATATGTAAATTCTTCTACTTGAGATGACAAACTAATAAAATAGACATAAAAAAATACAGTAGAACACTTACCTCCCATTTTCATCGATTGTTTATGAACTCTCCATCGCACCGGCTGATTCAACGCGAGAATGAACCGGAAGTTGGAAAAGGAATGGGGAATATTCTGGGGTTCCGTGCGATCATTGGTCGATGCGAAGTTGGGACCTGCTGTGCCGGCACAGTTGGACATTTCGTCAGTTTTCGGAGTGACGATTCATAAACAACGTTATTCACGTCGACATTCAGGATTGTTTCAGTGTTTTATGTGAATAAATTTTATTGTGACGCGTGTTCAGTGTATAATTAACAACCCCCAGTGAACTGAGTGGAATAACAAATACTATGAAGTCGAAAAAGGATGGAAACGGTGAAAAAAAGAAGGCGAGGCTGTATTTGTCGACTAAACATCGCAAACGAGGACCGAAAAAGTAAGTCAATCTGATCTATTTCAATCCTGGAAAAAGTGGGGCATGGAAATAATAGACCAAGGGGAATTTCCAATTTGGGGGGATTTTAGCCTGTTTTTGGTGTGTGGGTTTTAGTCGTTACGCCCACAACAGTCCTGTAAAATTGTTAGGTCGCGTCGAGGATGTCAGTGGGTTTTATGTTTTTTGGGTCGCTGATCACGAA
>NW_021680938.1:101403-101639 GCF_001412515.2 Diachasma alloeum
GTTACTTTTCCGAAAACTTGTCCCTTCAATTATAATTAACAATTTAAATTGTTTAAAAGGCTTTATCTCGCGAACTATGACAGATATCGGAAAAATGTTCAAACAAAAGATGTTTGATATGTAAAAATACTCATTTTTTGTTTTATACCTTTTCCCTCTAACTATGATAGATACGGAGTTATCGGGGGGTGGCAGCGGAGCGGGCGCCGCGTGAGTACTCGCGCAGGGTGTTGGCG
>NW_021680938.1:107314-112926 GCF_001412515.2 Diachasma alloeum
AAAAAAAAAAAAAAAAAAAAAAAAAAAAAAAAAAAAAAAAAAAAAAAAAAAAACAAAAGCATTCTAGGTAATTTGCCCGATCACGCAGCATGATGGCGTCAATATCTCATCAACTACTGGTTGTAGGAAAAAATGTGTAAAGATCAATTATATGGGAAATTTGATTGCAAATATTTTTCATTTCAACTATCTTTCTCCATCTACATCGGGTGTCCCGATAAACGCATCGGAGCGCGCCAACACCCAGCGCGAATACTCACGCGACGCCCGCTCCGCTGCCACCTCCGATAACTCCGTATCTATCATAATTAGGGGGAAAAGGTATAGAACAAAAAATGAGTATTTTTACATATCAAATACCTTTTGTTTGAACATTTTTCGGATATCTGTCATAGTTTGCCAGATAATGAAAATACATAGTCCTAACCAGAATTATGGTTTTTGTCAATATCTAGCCAACGGTAATAGATAGACGGTTCCGGTCGTGCTGATTGGATTCACCGGGAAAAAATACATGGAAAACCATAGTCGCATGGGTCATTATCGAGATTTTTTGAAATTAAAAAAAAAATGAGAAGCCTATATCCTATAGCTTAAAAAAAGGATTTTTCGTGTTTTTGTGTTATTCTCGGGAGTATTTGAGCTTCGGAAACCAATGCAACCACCGAAAATGGCCTGTCTGTAACAGTTCTTCACCTATAAAAGAACTACATAGTCCTAACAACCAGATGGTGTTTTGTCAATTTCGCGCAAACGGTTATAGACAGACGGCTTTGGTTATGCTCAATGCATTCCTCGTAAAAAAATACATCGTAAACCATAGTCCTATGTGTGATTGTCGATAATTTTGAAAATCTAAAACAAATGGAGTCTATAGCCTTCAAAAAATGGATTTTTGGTTGAACAAAAAAATACATTTTTCAGGTAGTTCTCTATGGATTTTGAGCTCAGGAACACGATGCAACCAACGGAAATGCCCTAGCTGCAACGGTTCTCCACTTATTGACGATTTACATAGTTGTAACAAATGTAATTAATGGTTTGTTGGGAATTTCTCGAGAACGGCTATAGATAGATGGGACCGGTTGCGCTCATTTGATTTCTCGGGGAAAAATACATCGAAAACCATTGTTGCAACCGAGGTCGTCCCCTTGTGGACGAAGTTACAACAATGTGGCTAAAGTTTTTGGTGGGAATCTCGAGAATGGCCATAGATAGAAGACTCTGGTTGNTGGATTTTGAGCTCAGGAACACGATGCAACCAACGGAAATGCCCTAGCTGCAACGGTTCTCCACTTATTGACGATTTACATAGTTGTTACAAATGTAACTAATGGTTTTTTGGGAATTTCTCGAGAACGGCTATAGATAGATGGGACCGGTTGCGCTCATTTGATTTCTCGGGGAAAAATACATCGAAAACCATTGTTGCAACCGAGGTCGTCCCCTTGTGGACGAAGTTACAACAATGTGGCTAAAGTTTTTGGTGGGAATCTCGAGAATGGCCATAGATAGAAGACTCCGGTTGTGCGCATTTTATTTCTCAGTGAAAAATATATCGAAAACCATTGTCGCAACCATAGTCGTCCCCTTGTGGACGCAGTTACAACAATGTGGCTATAGTTTTTGGTGGGAATCTCGAGAATGGCTATAGATAGAAGGCTCCGGTTATGCTCAATGCATTCCTCGGAAAAAAATACATCGAAAATCATTGTCATATGTGTGATTATCGATACTTTTGAAAATCTCCAAAAAAACTGGAAAGTCTGTAGCCCGTAGTCTGTAGTCTGTAGCCTTCAAAAAATGGATTTTTCGTTGAAAAAAAAAATCATTTTTCAGGTCGTTTTCTATAGATTTTGAGGCCAGGAATACGACGCAACCAACGAAAATGCCCTAGCTATAACGGTTCTTGACTTATGGCCGAAAAGACAGTTAGCGGTCCCTTTAGTTATAGGGATAGGGTTCAAACCGAAATAAAGCCGAAAAATCTACTTGAATCAAGCTGACAAGTCGACTTGATTGTCACCTTCAATTAGTCTTGAAACAAGTTGATTATCGACATTTTTCAGTCAGACTTCATCAGAATCGATTTTTCTACATGGCTCAGAATTTTCGTTCGTCAATGTTTCTCCTGTAATGATCAAGTCCCTCCAATTGAAAAAGGAAATATAGGTCAAGTAAATTGAGAGATAATAAATGAAGTCACAATGGCGCTGATAGCGCCAAGGATTCCATTAGAATGGAGTTCGTTACCTCTTTTCTGTCGCACTCCTTCCAGATGTAAAGCACCCTCCCCCCCACCTCTCGCGATCTCCTATTCTCCATTGCTACGTCGGTTCGGATACTCATTCAATGATTGTGACTTTTCTTGTCTTATTTTTTTTTTCATTTTCGAGACATTTCTATCTGAACCAGTCCATCCGTGCGATTGGGCTGTCTTTGCGCCTATGGAGCCAATGCATTTTTTTCTGAGGGTAAAGCTCCAGGCATACATGACGGATTCCCCCTCCCCCATCGTCGGGGGAGTTCCGTCCCAGCCTAGGGTCTCACATAATGGGAGGTATCAAAAGTTGACACAGCCCAAACATCACAATCGAATTTCGTCAATTGCAATGAAAAGAGGAAGTTTTTCACAAATTTATTATAATAATTTGTAATTTATCTCATTTCATTTTTTTTGTTTTTTTATGGCTGTATCAAGTTTTTATCAAGCTGACACAACCCACCATAAATGAGAATTAATTGTGTTTTTCTATGACCTTGAAGTTTGCAGACAAAAATCTTCAACAGAGCATATCTGATGAACAAATTGAGCAATGAGAAAATTTCAAATTTCAATTTGTCGGGTGTGACGAAATCTAATCGTGCTGGTGGCTGAATATGCAAATAAATAAATTTGGGGTTGATTTCATAAAAATTCAACTATGGAAAACCATTGACACAGCACATCTGACTCCGGAATTATTTTATTGGAAACAAAACATAGTCACGATTTTCATTCTACGAAATTTCGACGTGATTTTTGTCCTTTTTTTTCTGGTCCTATCGGTTAACGTTAAATCCGCTGTAGAACACTAAGTCTTTGGCAAGCTCCATTATTCATCCAAATGATCCGATCGAAAAAAGAAAAATCATCACGTTTGAAGAAATTATAAATCTTCTCATGATGTTTCTTGTTTTTTGTAATAAATGTTTCATTAATGATATATGCAATGTTTTCCACGAGGGAAAACATCAACAGAGGATATCTACGAGGAAGATACGTAGATTGGGACAAAAAACCAATGAAACGTTGGATTACAATAAAAACTCAACGTGAAATTTATTTTTTCGATTTCTCTTCGATATTTCTATCGAAAATTATGGAATTACGAAAATAAATACGATCAACATCGGATATCTTTTACAAAAATGATTATATTCTTAAAAAATCGACATTTATACATGTTATTCTTGAAAACTCTCCCGTGAGTTTCTTCTTTTTAGGGCTGCGCATGAGACGAGACTTTCGACAGTCTCGTCTCGGTCTCGAAAAATATCCAAATTTCCAGTATCGTCTCGGTCTCGGTTAAGAGAATATCGTCTCGGTCTCGTGAGGATAAAAGTTAGAAAATAGGAAAAATAATTTTTCTTCAAAAAGTCACAAAGAGATGGTCAAATTTCATCAAAGGTCACAGGAGAATGGTCAAATTTCACGGGGGTCACGAGAGTAACAAGGGGCTGCTCAAATTTCACGAGGGTTAAACGTCACAAGAGTCTTTAGAGGATGGTTAAATTTTCCGAGGGTCAAACATCACGAAGGTCTCAACGGGATGGTCAAACATCACGAGGGTCACGTAGGTCACAAGGGAATGGCCAAACTTCACGAGGGACATATGGGTCACAAGGGAATGGTTAAATTTCACGAGGGTCAAAAATCATAAGGGTCACAAAAGGATGGTCAAACTTCACGGCCGTCGCGAGAGTCACAAGGGTGTCACATTCAACACTCGTGAAATTTAATCATTGCGTTGTAAATCTTACGAGAAATTTAGTCTCAGAGAAATATGAAGACAAAAAGAATGATAAAAATAATGTGCGAATGTTTGAGAAAGTCCGAGCATTTTCTCAAATTTTCTAGAAAATCCGAGAATTTCCCTTACGTTATTCGACCCTCGTAAAATTTGACTATCCCCTCGTTATCCTCGTGATGTTTGACTCTCCTGGAGTGCAATCATCCTCTTGTGACTCTCGTGATGTTTGATCCTTGTAAAATTTAACTATCCCCTAGTGACCCTCGATAAATTTGAGTACTCTCTTGTGACCCTCGTAACCCTCGTGATCCTTGTGAAATTTGACCATCCCCTGTGACCCTCGTAAAATTTGACTATCTGCTCGTGACTCTTGTGATGTTTGAGCCTTGCAAAATTCGATCATTCCCTTGTGACCCTTGTAATTGTACCGATTTTTTACCCTTGTAAAATTTGACTCTCCCCTCATAATCTTCGTGATGCTTGATCCTTGAGAAATTTAACCATCACCTTGTGATCCTCGTAATCCTCGTGATTTTTGTGACCCTTGTACAATTTGCCCATCCTCTTGTGACTAGAGTTTTTAGAGTTTCTAGCTCTTTCTTCTCTGTGACATATTTCTTTGCCATTTCCTCGCAAAATACACTTTGTTAAACGATTAGATATAAGAAATTCAGCGTCACGACTATAGCATCCATAGTAGATCCCTGAGAATAATAATTAGAAGCAAAGCAACAAATATCACGTAACAATTGGGAGAGAATGTGAAGTGTGATTTTTTTTCCTTTCAACATCATTGTTCGTATAGCAGATATCCGATGTTAAACGTATTTATTTTCGTAATTCTACTATTTGTCATGGAAAGAACGAAGAGAAATTGATTAAAAAAAACATTTCACGTCGAGGTTTTATTGCAATCCAACGTTTCATTTGTTTTTTGTTCTGATCTACTTATCTTCCTCGTAGTATCCTCTGTTGATGTTTTCCCTCGTGAAAAACATTGCATATATCATTAATGAAACATTTATTACAAAAAACAAGAAACATCACGAGCAGATTTATAATTTTTTCAAACGTGATGCTTTTTCTTTTTTCGATCGGATCATTTGGATGAATAATGAAGCTTGCCAAAGATTAAGTGTTTTACAGCGGATTTGACGTTGACCGATAAGACTAGAAAAAAAATACAAAAATCACATCGAAATTTCGTAGAATGAAAATCGTGACCATGTTTTTTTTCCAATAAAATAATTCCGAAGTGAGATATGCCGTGTAAATAGTTTTCCATAGTTAAATTTCGAACAAATCAACCCGTAATTTATTTATTCACATATGTAGCCACCATCACGATTCGATTTCGTCAGGCCCCACAAATTGAAACTTGAAATTTTCTAATTGTTCAATTTCCTCACCAGATATGCTCTGTTGAAGATTTTTGTCTGCAAACTTCAGGGTCATGTTTTTCTGGGGATTGAAATGTGAGCAAACTCAAAAATGAGGAGGAAGAGTTTGCTCAACACTCATCGTTGACAAAAAAAAATCATTTATGTGAAAATTTGGAGAAATCGGTTTAAGCAATTGAGAACATGTTTTTTTGTTGGG
>NW_021680938.1:116084-119018 GCF_001412515.2 Diachasma alloeum
AGACAGTAGATCAATGCATTCAGAAGAACGATCTGATAGTGGTAGCATTGCAACAATCGGAAGTGGCCGAGGTAGATATTCCTCAGAACGGACGAGTGTGTTTTATCGAGATCACGATTACTCGAGAATGATGAGTCCCTCCTCCCAGAGCTCTGAAACCAGAACGCAATACTCAAATAGCACTTTCTCTGATGGTTTATGGGCTGACGAACAAGGTATCACGGAGGAATGCTTGATCATGGACTTCGAAGACGAGATCGGGCATAATACTCCAGAAAGTACTTTAGGTGAGAGCCATCACCGACTATCGTTTCCGGTACCTCTCAGTTACGCAGAAGGAGAGGGAAATGACATGCATGGAGAGCCAGAGAACTCGCCAGGTATCGATCAAGATAGTCGTCATTCAATATCAGGAGAATTTAGTAATCAATATGGCGAGTTAATGGACACTATTGTTGATCCCCCTCTCGATCGGCTTGGCGAAGATGACCGAAGGGTTGAGGATAGTTTCAGAGAACCATCAGATAAGTGTCAGGGACATATAATTCCCATCGCTAACGAAAATGGCGTAAATGATGAGCCACTAAATATTGCCACCGCTGGTGATAGCAATCGTTCACAGGATTCATCGGAGTCCATCCCTAAAAATCAAGCTAAGAAATCAAGCAAGAAATCAAGTGATTTTGATCCCCACGCTCGCTGTATTGTCAAATTTTCTCATATTCTAAGACAGTTGAAGGAGCAATTCAAAAGCAAACTCCACGCCCCGTTCGATTGTGGTATCGAAGATCAGGAACTAATCGGAGTCATGCATGACGGTTTCAGGACCAAATTTATTCTAAGATGTCAAATGTGTGGAGTCGAGAGCGAGCTTTGGTCTGAAGTACTGGAAGATGATCATTTGGATATAAATCGAGCCGTTGTAGTGGCAACACATTTGATTGGTAAAGGACACGCAGCATTGCAAGAATGGACGAGTAATGTTTCAATTCATTGTCCAAGCTATAATAAGTATGAAAAATTGAGCGTTGAAATCGACGACATATTTGTAGAGATTGCTGATGAACAGATGAAGCTTAATGGCATTGAAGTGTGCACTATAGCTCGGCAAATGGGACGAATTATCAATGGGATTCCAACCTGCCCAATGGTCACGGATGGCTCCTGGTCTGTTCGGTCTTATGGTAATAAAGGCAGATCTGATTCAGGGATGGCCGTTGGTATTTGTCCATGGACCAAAAAAGTTCTGTTTGCGGGATACAGGAATCGATATTGCTATCGTTGTAAGCGGATTGAGAATGGTACTCTCCCACCCCACGACCATAGGTGCTGGAAGAATTGGCCAGCAGATCAGAGCATTTTGCCTGTTGAGAGTGCCATCATTGTAGAACACTTCAAGAATAGCAGAAAGGATCATGGCCTTATGTATACTGAGCTAATTGGAGATGGTGACAGCAGTGTTCATGCTCGGGTTGTGCAGGCAAACCCTAATGATGATATTGCTTCAGTCAAAAAAGTTGACTGTAAGCTTCATGTTGGTCGAGCCCGTACTGGCGAAATCAGGAGGGAGACTCTATCATTCAAGCCAGGTCGATCAGAAGAAGCCCAGAGATTGAAGTCGTTAGCTTGGAACTCAACCAGACGTATCAGCAAAAGCGTCACAGCAGCATCTCGTTATCAGAAAAGACAAGAGATCGAGCAACAAGAACAAGAAATGCAGTTGAAGAAAGATATCCTCAATATTATTGATCACGTCTTTGGGAATCATGAAGCGTGTGCTCGATACTTCTGCGATGGACAGGGTAAAGAAAGAGAGGTGAACTTGGTTCCCGCTCTCAAGAGGTATGGATTGTATGAACGCTTGAAGGAAGTAATGCGAAAATGGAGTCACAAAGCCAGTGATTTGTTGGAAGACCAAATAACGAATTATGCTGAGTCATTCAATGCTCTTTTGGCTAAATATAATTACCACAAGGGTGTAAATGTTCAGTTCAGAGGAGTGTATCCCGCTCGCATAGCAATGACTGTGATTCAATTTTCTACTCAAGCAATTGGAAGCATTTTCCATCTCAAATTGGGGAAAGAGCCACCTGCGCTACTCCTGGGGATGGAACTGCAGAGGCGAAAGAAGAATATTTTCAACAGGAGATACCGTAAAAGTAAGAAATCCCCACAACTTGCCTCTGGTCAAACGGATTTGATGGACAAATCTCCTGATTATGGTAAAAATCCTGAAAAACCAGATTTGGCCCTGCCTGACTATGACGAAGCTGTACGAGCTCACTTGAGCACTTTAGAACAGTGGAATGATAATCGTGTACAGATTGAAGAAGATACTCGTCATGATCTCGATCTACTAGCTATGAAGCAGAGGAGAATCCTCTGCAGTGAACACTTCGGGCAGGTATGCAATATGAGAAAAACGACACCAACTGCTCCAACAGTTGCAAAGATTCTGTATCCTCCTATCCGGAAAAAAGCCATCCAAGAGCACGAGCAATCTGTGGGGGATCGGATCACTCGAGAAATACAAGGATTGATGAAATGTGGTCTATTCATCCATCCCGAATTCAAATTTTTAGGTTGCAAACCTGACGGTATGTTACCGAATGGTGGTATCGTCATTATTCATTGTCCATTCAATATTCGAGACAAAACAGTCGATGAAGCGATGAACACTGACAAATCAGGTCTCCAGAAGCTATTCAAGCTAGTTGGTAAGGATGACGACGGCAACGACTTGAGAGAACTGAATCGCAACAATCCACTCTATTTTGAGATTGTAAGAAGTTTGGCAATAACAGAGAAGAACTCCTGTCGGTTAGTGATTGCTACGTCCAAAACCTCGATATCTGTCGATGTCAAGAGCGACGAGGTATTTTGGTGAGAAACGATGATTCCAAAGCTTCGTACTTTCTATGAAGATTTCATGAT
>NW_021680939.1:0-2380 GCF_001412515.2 Diachasma alloeum
ATCATCTGCATTGATTTTTTGACTTGAAATTATTCCTTCTTTCAATTTAAGGGGGTTTACGACTTGCACTTTCATGATCATTTCTGTCCTAGGCTGAATAATTACGTGTGTGTTGGATTGTTGGGGCGTGTTGGTATAAATAGGAATTGACGTTGAGAGTGATTCAATGATGAACGTCGATTCATGAATGATAGGAACGCATTGATTTTTTTTCATAAAGTCTCATCCGATGAGACTGTCGAATGGACAATTCGTTTCGTAGCTAATGATTTGAAAGTCTGATTTCAGAATTTGACTATCGATTAAAAATTCAAGATTAGTTTCGCCTTTTGTTAGAATCGGAGTATCGCGAGCTAATCCAGTTAGGATGATTTCTTGAGCTTTTGTGATGGTGTAGTATGATAAGCTCGAGGCTTTTATTAAGGAGACAGCTGCACCATTATCGATGAGTAATTTGAGAAATTTGTCAGGAATCTTGGACGAAGGACAATTGAGTTTAATGTAATCTAAGTCACTGTCACCTGAGTCAAAAAATACATGTGCTCGCATATTCTCATTTAGTTCTTGATAAATCTTTACTTTTGGATCGATAGGTTTGACATCTGATTCTCTAATGAGCTCGATGGATTGTGATTGAGGCTCGGTGCCTGAAAATT
Source organism: Diachasma alloeum (assembly GCF_001412515.2). Classification (NCBI taxonomy): domain Eukaryota; kingdom Metazoa; phylum Arthropoda; class Insecta; order Hymenoptera; family Braconidae; genus Diachasma; species Diachasma alloeum. Next base: position 657 of record NW_021680939.1, read on the forward strand.
TTGAGTCTGGAAGTGGACTGAACGATAAGAATTTTGAGAAGGCTTTGGTGCCTGATTTTGCGATTTCCTCTGATTTGCGCGTTCGCGTTTTACACAAACTGAGATGTCATGACCAATTTCTTTGCAATATCTGCATTGGACATTTGAATTTTGAGTATTCTGGAAATGACTTTGATGAGGATTTGTGTGGATTTTATTTTGATATGCGCTTTGAGTTGTTTGATTTCGATTTAATTGATTGCGAAGATTAAATTGTCTCGATTGAGTGAAATGAATGGGCTTGGACATTTTGACTGTCGACGCGTTTTGATTTTTATTAAAGAAATACTCGTATGTCGCGTGATTTGATTTTTTACATACTGCACATTTTTGATTATAATGACTCGATTCATTCCCATTATTGGTTGGGCGAAACACTCTTTCCTCAGTGATTGCAGCAGTAAGGGCTTCATTCATTGTTTTAAGGTCTCGATACCGAAGTAATTGAGAGATGTGAGGTAGTGTGTGGTAAATGAAACGATTGAGAGTCATGTCGGTAATCATTGTGATACGGCCTGGGAGGATTTGTGGATCATTTTCTTCACTATAAATCACCGCAAGGAGTTTGAAGGAGACTTCTTCGAGTCTTTGGAAAAATTCTGTGACGCTTTCATTGCGATTTTGTTTCATTGCATTGATTTCCTCTAACAATTGACCGAAAGATTTTTTGTCTTGAAATAAAGTCATTAATAATTCCGAAATTTCTTTCCACATTGTAAGATGACAATGGATGTCAATTTGATTTTTAGCTTTGCCCGTAATTTTTCTTTTAATAAATGGAATAAGAAGTTCTCTTTGCTGAGTTGTGGCAATCTCCATTGCTGCATCAACTCCTTTAATAAAACTACGAATTTCGTAACGATTACCATCGAATTGTTCTGGCAATAATTTAATTAAGAGTTCTGTCGATAATTTTCGAATCTCAATAGTTGGGAGAATATCTTGTGGATTGCTTTGACCCATTGCTTCTTGCTTATTGTTAGGATTTTGAGCCATTGTGGATTTTTTTAAAAGGAAAAGGAAAAAAGAAGGATTTGAATTGTCAGAAGAGTAACCAAAATATCAGTACTTACGGTCACTGCAGATAGTTCCCACAAACGGTGCCGGAGTTGCTAAGTCCAGGACTATCAACCACAGTGTAGTCACTTATTCTCGTGATGCCGCCTGATTGTAGTCTTGTAGTCCGTTCTCCAAATTCAACAACTTGAGAGTTGTCACTTGAGCTTCAGGATGAATATAAATTCATAGTCGCACTGTAGCAGAAGTGTTGGAGAATCCCGATCCTCGTCGCCAAATTTTTGTTGGATTCCGGATTGAGAAATATGTTTCTTCAATTTAAACACGAAATCTTTATTTTAAGACTCAATACAAATACATTTTGGGATACTTTGGATATCTTCCTGAATCGATGTTACTAGTTCGACAGTTGGAATAATTATGTATGCTAGTTGACGTACAGAGAGTTTTCAGGAAGTCCTCGGAGGATAGATAGTAGGGGTTGGAGTGACTGGAGGGGGAAGGGCCCAAGGTGGTTGATTGGTTAATTAGATGACGGATGAGCCTTGAGGGCTGGACTTGGAGAGGTAAGAAGGAGGTACATACTGGAGAGGGTTTGCAGAGAGAGGTATCAGGGAAATACCGGATTAAGGATTATATTGCTGGGGTTTTTGGGAAAGTGTACAATT
>NW_021680939.1:5042-16087 GCF_001412515.2 Diachasma alloeum
GGGTGGATCGAGCAAAAATAATTTTAATGTTACTTGTCGTTATTGTAAACGAACAGGACATGTTTTGGAGAATTGTTTATTCTTGGCATCCAAAAATTCGGGAAACCAGAGGTCATCTTTCCAGAAGGGCGCGGGGAAAGATGCATTCACTCAGCGTCCGATAACAATGGTTCAGGAAGCGGAATTGAGCGACGACTCCCTGTAATTTCTGTACAGTTTAAAAATAACGATGATATTCCGTTTTTAAAAATTGGATATAATAAAAATAAACGAGAAATTAAATTGATGCTTGATTCAGGCGCGTCACCAAATCTAATTAAGAATAAATTCGTTGAAGATAATATTTTTATTGATGAATCCAATATCATAGAATTACACGGTATTTCAAAAATTCCTGTATTTACTCTCGGCAGTATCAATATGGACGTTTTGGGGAAAGTAGCATTATTTCATGTCGTACCCGATGACATGCACATTCCTTACGCGGGGTTATTGGGCTCTAACTTCTTTAAAACCGCGGGGGCGAAAATTGATTATGAGAATCGTTATTTGGAAATTAATGGGAAGAAATACCCTTTTGAACAGATTGATTATGTTGAAGATAATGTTCGATACATTGCTCCTCGCAGTGAGTCAGCATTCTTCATTAGAATTAAAAATAAGGAAGTTGAAGAGGGCTACGTCCCTCGATTAAAAATTTGCAAAGGTGTGTATGCAGGAGATTGTTTGGTGCGTAATCACCAGGGCCGTGCATACATGCGTGTTTATAATACCACATATGAAAAAGTTGGAATTAAAATACCAACTTTAACAATACATGAATGTGAAAGTGTACTTGAACCAATTGATCGGGATAATCAACTTGATGATGATAAGCGTAGTTATTCTGATGTTGTGAAAAAAATTGTTTCTCACGTAGGAGAAATTGAAAATAAAGATAGATTTAAAAAAATTATCGAATTATTAAGATTGGACCATTTAGGAGGAAAAGAGAAAAAACATGTTGAAAAATTGATAAAAAAATATTCTGACAGGTTTCACATACCTGGTGAACCTCTTGGATCGACTAATGTTTATAAACATAGAATTCCTGTAAATTCAGATCTTGCTATTTCATCTAAACAATACAGGTTACCTCACTCTACTAAAGAAGAGGTTGATAAACAAATTAAAGAACTTTATGAAACAGGAATAATTAAGCCATCAGAATCCCCATATAATAGTCCTGTATGGGTTGTTCCAAAGAAACCCGATTCTAAGGGTAATAAACGATGGCGTGTTGTCATCGATTTTCGTCAATTGAATGAAAAAACGATTACAGATGCTTATCCTCTCCCTAATATCACTGATATTTTTGATCAATTGGGGGAATCTGTATACTTTTCTGTATTTGATCTGGCTTCTGGATATCATCAAATTAAGATGCATCCAGAAGACAGCTATAAAACTGCTTTTTCTACTCCGAAAGGTCATTGGGAATTTAACCGAATGCCTTTTGGTTTAAAAAATGCACCAGCAACGTTCCAACGATTAATGGATACGGTTTTGTCTGGATTGCAGGGTACGTCAATGTTTGTTTACCTTGACGATGTTATTGTTTTTGCGAAAGATTTAAAAGAGCATGAAGAACGTATTGAAGCACTAATGCAACGTTTAAGAAAAGCGAATCTCCAATTACAACCGGACAAATGCGAATTTTTGCGTCCGGAAGTAAATTATTTGGGTCATATTATCAGTGACGAAGGTTTGAAACCTGACCCTTCAAAGTTAGACGCGGTTAAAAATTTTCCAAAGCCTAAAAAACAAAAAAATATTCGTTCTTTTCTCGGATTAACCGGATATTATAGGCGTTTTATTAAAAAATTTTCAAAAATTGCAAAACCACTTTCAAGATTGCTTGAAAATGATGTAGAGTTTGATTGGTCCCCAGAAGTTGAAAAAGCTTTTCAAACTCTCAAGGAAGCTCTATGTACAGCTCCTATTTTGCAGTACCCAGATTTTTCAAAACCCTTTATAATTACGACTGATGCTTCTGGTCTAGCTATTGGCGCAGTTCTTTCGCAGGGGGAAATAGGTAAAGATAAACCTATTGCCTATTACTCTCGAGTCCTAAGAGGTGCCGAATTTCGCTATGACACTTATGAAAAAGAAGCATTAGCAATACTAGAGGGAGTGAGAAATTTTAGACCATATGTTTATGGTCATAAATTCACTGTGGTTACTGATCATAAACCATTGGTTTGGTTTAGGACTGCTAAGGAAGTTAATACACGAATTTTAAAATGGAGATTAAAATTAGCAGAATATGATTATGATGTCGTGTATAAACCGGGAAAAATTAATTTAAATGCGGATGCATTATCACGTAATCCGGTTGAAACGGTCAATGTCATTACTCGCGCTCAAAAGAAAAGGGCTGAGGAACCGCTCAGTCCTGAGTTGCAAGAAATTTTTGATATTTTGAATGAATCAGATGACGAAAAAATAATTAATAAAAATGTTTCAAAAAATGGTAAAATTCCAAAGAAACTAAAGGGTGAAATTCCCAATATTTTGAACGGTAAAATTCCGGCTTATTATGAGGGTGAAATTCCCAATATTTTGAACGGTGAAATTCCGGCTTATTATGAGGGTGAAATTCCCAAAATTTCAGTAAAAGGTGAAATTCCTAATAAATTTAGTGGTGAAATTCCATTTTGCTCTTCAACAATAAAAAGAAAAAGGGGTAGACCACCAAAGCTTGTATTGGATGTTAATGATGGAATTAATTATGATAAAAAAAAAGAAAACTCTTTGTCTTTAAGAGTAAACAATTCATGTGATGAAACGGAAACAGATGATTCGGACTCTAGATCTGAACATTCTGAAATTGAAGAATTAAAAAAAAATAAATCTCCCATTATTATTTCCAAAGAATTAATTATTTATCGTAAAGATAATATTCTATATTTCCTCTCAGATGATGGTGAACCTGTTGATGAAGGTGCTAAAGAATTTAAAAAATTAAATAAATTACCCACCATTAAAACCACACGTTTAGGTGGGATTTATAAACAAAGAATTGGCAAAAATTGCCATTTTGCCGCTATTATTCAAGGATCTAGTGGGGAATCTAATCTCACAGTAAAAAAATATTTTTGCGAAAGTTTAAACAATCTGAAAGAACTTTTGAAGAAAGATAAAATTGAAACTATTTCAATTGCATATTCTAAATATGTAAATAATATTCCATGGTCTGAAATTCTTATTTCAATTGAGGAAACATTCATAAATGAAAATATCAAAGTTATTATTTGTCTTGGTACGGTAAAATATGTACCTGTTGAAAAACGAAATGCAATTTTTTATGAGATGCACTCTTCACCTATTGGAGGTCATAAAGGGGTATCAAAAACATTTAATCGTATAAAAAATAGTTATTATTGGGAAAATTTGAAGAAAGATGTTCAAAATCGTATTCAACAATGCGCGGAGTGTCAATTAAAAAAATTAGTCCGCGTTAAAACTAAACAACCGATGTTAATTACAGATACACCTGGCACGGTTTTCGATAAAATTGCGATGGATATTGTAGGTCCTTTGCCCAAAACAGTAAATAATAATGAGTGTATTTTAACTATTCAAGATCAATTGTCTAAATATTCAATGGCAATTCCATTGGAGAATCAAAGAGCGGAGACAATAGCGGATGCTTTCATTAAACGTTTCATTTGCGTCTTCGGCTCTCCGAAAGTTTGTTTAACTGATCAAGGTCGAAATTTTATAAGCGCCATGATGCGAAGAATTAATAAGCGATTTCGAATAAAAAAATTACAAACTACTGCATTCCATCCACAATCGAATGGATCGTTGGAGCGTTCACACCATGTATTGGGCGAATACTTAAAACAGTATGCCACTGTGGATTCAGAATGGGATCAATGGATTGATCTTGCTATGTTGTCTTACAATACGTGTGTTCATGAAGGTACCAAATTTACTCCATACGAATTGGTATTCGGTAAAACGGCTCGGCTTCCTTCCGAAGAACCGTTACATGAACTTGATAAATTGCCTACTTATGATAATTATATTGAAAATCTGGTAAAACGATTATCACAGACTAGAAAATTGGCATATGAAAATTTGATTAATTCCAAATATAGATCAAAGCATTATTATGATCAAAAGATCAACCCTGTGAATTTTCAAGAGGGTGATAATGTCTTTTTATTAAGTGGACCAAGACCAGGAAAATTAGGTGACCAATATGATGGTCCTTTCAAAGTTTTAGAAATTCTGCCAGATGGAAATGTCAAAATTGCAATAAAAAACAAGTTTAAAATTGTTCATCCAAATAGATTGAAAATATCAAAAATGATTGACAGTAGATATAATGATAAAAAGAAAATCAAGAAAAAACAAAGAAAAGATGGATCTAGTGATTCCGATTCTGATTATACACCATAAAGAAAACATTCTTAATTTATGTTTTATTTGTGTAAGGTTATAAATTAATTCCTTTTATTCTTATTCACAGAAAAGATGATTCTTTTAAAGATTATGATACTGATAGTAATGTGGAATTCAGTGTCTGCAATAATTGGGTACGACTGTGGTAGTAATGCGCTCAATGTTACGACCATATCCTTACTCGATATCGATGATTGCGATATCGAGGATGAAGAGGTAACGACCTCTAAAACACATATTTATATGATACAATTGGACAAATATACTCATACAAGAGTACTTCAATGTAAAATTGAAGTAAGTCGTACTGTCTACCATTGTGGCATGCACTCCCATGTCTCAATTGTTGACAATGCACATGCTGAATATATTCAGTATATCTCAGAAGATGCGTGCAGGGTTGCCCATGACCATGGCACCATAACAATCGGTAATACTTTAATTACTGGACTTCAACCCAACACAACAACCACTAGAAGTGTCACTTTAGCAGGTACTGTAAACAATGACGGTCGTTGTGATGGAGTCCAATATTCGGACCCTTTTGATTCATACAAAAACGTCGTTGTATTGGGTGTTGTTCGAATCTCACTGAGATCAGATATGGCTAGAGTAGAGGTAGATAATGGAAAAATTTACCTATCCTCCGGTCATGCTTATAGGTTAAGAGACAATAAATGTATCGATCCAATTGGAGGATATTCATTCTGGGAAACATTACCCTCAACATCTCATTGTGAAACAGGTTTATTTTCTATTCTTCATAAAGGCCTGGTAAATAAAATAACCTCAAGAGATGATACTTTATATTCTGTCAATGTAAAGGAAGTTAGCTTCACTTTTACGAAACAAGGTGTTGATAACGCGTGCGGTTTGAATCTAATAAAGACGGAACATCCGAAAATTTTCATCATTGAAACAAGCAATATTGCAGATTTTTCACGAAATGTTGCGGTTTCATTAAATACCGACAATATGGATTTACTTATGTATGTAAATGCAAAATTTGTTTATGTAGAAAGATATATTAGATCTCAAGTGCATGGATTGTACAGAGATGTCTTGCGCCACCAATGTAATCTGGAACGAGAGATTTTGAGAAATAGCTTGGCAATTGCATCGACTATGCCTGATGAATTTGCATTTAGATTTATGAAAGGTCCAGGTTACATGGCGGTGTTAGCTGGTGAAGTTATTCACTTAGTTCAATGTGTACCAGTAGAATTGAAAGTAAGGAAAACAGAAGAATGTTATAATCGTCTACCAGTACAACGAGGAAATGAGAGCGTTTTCCTGACACCACGTACCCATGTTGTTGTAACACAGGCGACACAAATCCCTTGTAATTCTCCATTACTTCAGTTCTATCGTCTTGCTGATACTTGGTATAAATTGATGCCACACGCAATTGAAACGCTGCCACCAATCCAAATCAAACCCAACGTTAAGGTGACATGGAAATACCAAAATCCTAGTCATTTAGCAACCAGCGGGATATATAGTGAAGAAGAACTGGAGAAAATGCGCGATCGCATTATGTTCCCGATGGAGAACACAGCAGTTCTCAACCAGATCGCCCAAAAAGTCTCAAGTAATGGGTCTCACTACGCATCACCATCGATGTTCAACATTTTCGATGAGAATGCTTTGGAAAAACTGGCTGAAAGTACGTGGAAGAAGACATGGGGCCGATTTATCAGTTTCGGTTCCATCAGCGCTGGATTCATCGGAGTTTTCATGCTGATTCGAATATTGAAACTCCTCGTGGATACCATTATCCACGGTTATACGCTTCACATGGTTTATGGATGGTCTATCCATTTGTTAGGAGCAATTTGGGATTCTGTTACGAATCTACTACTGCATATGGCTAAGCAGGCAAGAAATCCAGAGCGCAAGGACGTTGAGTTGGGACTTATCGAAGCTTCTGCTCCAGCAAGCGATGGAGCAACTGAGAAGATTTATCCACACATTGAGAAACCTCTCAATGATAGTGAAGTAAGACACTTCGTTTGACCCTGAAGAAGGAAGACCACGACAGCTGCATTACTGTGTTACACAACAACAACATCCTCTATTCTGATGAAAGGCTCTCAACTTCAAGTCTACGAAATTTTGTAATTAGACAAGTAAGATTTAAAGACTGTCTCTTATTAGATAGAAATAAGATTATTTCATTTTTTTTTATTACGTCGTTCTCGTTCTCTAATGTCACTCGTACTTCCGTCTAACTGCGGGGGTGTGACATCCGTCAGAAAATTCATTTAAATTCATTTTCTTACGTCGTCATTCAATTATCTCAGTGATAGAAGCGACTTTTGAAACCCAAATTATCTTCTGTGACCGGGGAAAGTGACCCCCTCGATGTTGGGAATATTTCGGCTGCACACATCTGTGAACGATAAAAATGTTCCCAACGTCGAGTTTCTCCTAGATTAAGGAGATATCAGCTGTGCAATATCAGATGCACTGTAAACATTTGAGTCTAGTCTCGTCTCCTTAGTCATGCACTTTCCACGTGTGACCATAAATTTCAATAAACACTGGACTCTTGAACCGGAAAACTGTTGATAACAAATTCTAAGCGTGGGTCCAAATTTTGTAACTCCCACGACAAATATTTGATATAAAAATAGAGTAACGATTTCGTTTCCCACATGGAGGAAATGACATAAACATTGACGAACATGTGACACAAAAATAGTAAAATGCATCATACAACAGAATGATTCTTTTATGAATAATTTTCCATTTCGGATATTAATTAAACTATCATAATTGTTTAAGAAATATTATCAACGTGGAAAACCACAAAATAATTAAAGTTTAAACAATATTTTTATGTCATTGAATTATTATTGAATTACTATTAGATTACTATTTTTCTTCAATGAATTATAATTTATCATAAAATTTCATGAAATTTATCTGAATTGTTTCAAAAAAATTAAATAACAAAGATGTTAACGCTAAGTTGAAAATAAGAGATAAAAGAGAATTGTGGAGGGAATATATGGGCATTCCTAAAACAATTTTCATTGGTTGTTGGGGAATAGAAAAGACCGCCTACACCCCAAAAACATCTTCATGTAGAGAGATGGAGTTGATCTCGAAACAAGGAGATTTCAAACCACTGGAGTGGGAAATTTCGGCTAGAGTCATTTGTAATTGGTCCCCGAAATTTCCCTATGCATTCTGAGGACACACCCTCCTAGATAAACTATAAAGACTTGTGCGCGATAGCAGCACGACAGTTACAGTTCCGATTGCATTTTGTAATCATCGCTACAGTAGTAGTAGTAGCTCATATCTGAGAGTTAGTATACTCCAGTTTCTTTTGGACACGGTTCCAATTTTATTATCGACCTATTAAGGCGATATTTTGGGTTTTTCGCGACCTTTAATTTTCATATAGTTTTGGATGACTATTTAATTTCCGTTTTAGTCTTTCGTAACTAAATTATTTTCTGAAATCCCAAGTCTTGTGACATTTTTAATTATTTGATTCATTTAAATAAAGAATTTAATCCAACGTCTTAAATTCAGTGCGGCATTACTTTTAACCACATACAAAATACTTTACGACTGAAAGCAGAGCAGTGAATGTAAGTCGAATGTTGTAGTTATACTTTTCTACTTGTTTTGTTAAAATATAGACTCTATTGAGTCACTTTAAAGTTATTCAAAATTCTTTTCATTTTACTCCAAGTGAACCTTTCCAACCTTTGATTCCAAATACTTTTGGGGTTTAGAAAATTGAAGTAAAAGGGGACCTTTGTAAATGGGTTTTGTGCTTGAATTCTATTCCTTAATTTCGAGACGATCTTTGAATTTAATCTTGTTTCTTTGGTTCAGTATATTGAATTTTAATTTAATAAAGTTGTGTCAAGTAACCCATTCTTGACGTAACATCATTAATAATTCCGAAATTTCTTTCCACGTTGTAAGATGACAATGGATGTCAATTTGATTTTTAGCTTTGCCCGTAATTTTTCTTGCTGATTTGTGGCAATGTCCATTGCTGCATCAACTCCTTTAATAAAACTACGAATTTCGTAACGATTACCATCAAATTGTTCTGGCAATAATTTAATTAAGAGTTCTGTCGATAATTTTGGAATCTCAATAGTTGGGAGAATATCTTGTGGATTGCTTTGACCCATTGGTTCTTGTTTATTGTTAGGATTTTGAGCCATTGTAGATTTTTTTAAAAGGAAAAGGAAAAAAGAAGGATATGAATTGTCAGAAGAAGAACCAAAATATCAGTACTTACGGTCACTGCAGATAGTTCCCACAAACGGTGCCGGAGTTGCTAAGTCCAGGAGTATCAACCACAGTTTAGTCACTTATTCTCGTGATGCCGCCTGATTGTAGTGTTGTAGTCCGTTCTCCAAATTCAACAACTTGAGAGTTGTCACTTGAGCTTCAGTATGAATATAAATTCGCAGTCGCACTGTTGCAGAAGTGTTGGACAATCGCGATCCTCGTCGCCAAATTTTTGTTGGATTCCGGATTGAGCAATAAGTTTCTTCAATTTAAATAAGAAATCTTTATTTTAAGACTCAATACAAATACATTATGGGATAATTTGGATATCTTCCTGCATCGATGTTACTAGTTCTACGGTTGGAATACTTATATGCTAGTTGAAGTACAAAGAGTTTTTAGGAAGTGCTCGGAGGGTAGATAGTAAGGATTGGAGTGACTGGAGGGAGAAGGGCCCAAGGTGGTTGATTGGTTAACTAGATGAGGGATGAGCCATGAGGGCTGGACTTGGAGAGGTAAGAAGGAGGTACATACTGGAGAGGGTTTGCAGAGAGAGGTATCAGGGAAATACCGGATTAAGGATTATATTGCTGGGGTTTTTGGAAAAGTGTACAATTAGGGGTCTGAGGTACTGGGAAAGTACCGAGGAGGCAATTAAATAATTCCAAAGGTTTTGGGATTAAAGGATATAATAAACATTTTCGGTCTTTGGAGTTTTCGGGATTAAATAATAAAACCGTAATAAAATATTTAAGTAAAAGGAATGAATGGAGACATTTGATGAATGCCTGGGGAAGAACACAGTTTCGGGAAAATATATCTGGAAAAATAGCGGTCATACAACACGACTTCATAATATTTTTTATTCCACTCAGTTCACTGGGGGTTGTTTATACACTGCCCACGCATCACAATAAAATTTATTCACATAAAACACTGAAACAATCCTGAATGTCGACGTGAATAATGTTGTTTATGAATCGTCACTCCGAAAACTGACGAAATGTCCAACTGTGCCGGCACAGCAAATCCCAACTTCGCATCGACCAATGATCGTGCAGAACCCCATATTCCCCATTCCTTTCCCAACTTCCGGTTCCTGCTCGTGTTGAACCAGCCGGTGTGATGGAAAGTTCATAAACAATCGATGAAAATGGGAGGTAAGTGTTCTCTTGTATTTTTTTAATATCTATTTCATTAGTTTGTCATCTTTCGATGACATCGCGAATAGATATAGATGAAATTTTTTTTGTATAGCCATGTCTGAATGTGACAATTTGGGTTTCCAGTGCTATATTTTTAGACATTGAGACATACATACGGTAAAATTGAGTAGTTCCTGAGACAACAATTTGTTTAAATTTCGTTTTTCCTCAATATCTCGTTTACTACTGCACCAGACGTGTGAAAAATATCAATGGAAAAACTAACAGAAATTCAGTCGAATTTCTATTGGAATTCTGTCAAAATCCTATTGGCATTCTATTAGAATTCTATTGAATAATTCTATTGGTTTTTCGGCGCCATTTCTATACAATGTAAGTATTAGAAAAGTCAGTAGATTTTTTTTTTCTACAAGAATTCTTGGGTATGAATTTTTTTTCCTTTTCTTGGGTTTTAGTATGAGAAACAAATGAAAAAACAGCGGAAAAAACTTCCAAAATTTACGCACAAGAATTTCATAGAAAAATCAAAATTCATTGACTTCTCCATCAAATATCTCCTATAGAAATAGCGCAAAAAACAAATGGAATTTTTCAATAGAATTCTAATAAAATTGCAATAGAATTTTTATAAAATTCCAATAGAAATTCAATAGAAATTCAATAGAATTTCAATAGAAATTGGATAGAAATTATCTTGGTTTTGCTATTGAATTTTTTCATACATGCAATTTTATTTATTTTTTTTTTCAAAATTCGGCTCAATGGCTTCTATCTGCATCAATAAAAAATATACATCTTAGAAAATTTACGCAAAAAAATTTCATATACAAAGGTAGAAAATTGATACACAAGAATTTCATAGAAAAATTAAAATTCATTGACTTTCCTATCAAATATCTTCTATAGAAATAGCATAAAAAACAAATGAAATTTTCCTATAAAATTATAATAAAATTTCAACAGAATTGTTATAGAATTCCAATTGAAATTCAATACAATTTCAATAGAAATTCAATAGAATTTATATTATATTCGGAGTCATTTCACCCACACAATCCAGTTACCTTCACCCCTTCTACACCCATCTACCTTCTCCGCCCAAAAAAATGTTGAGAGCGAAAAAAGTTTAGGGTCATTTTACTCTCACCCCCCCCCCCCCCC